>NC_048287.1:9431619-9656709 GCF_009762535.1 Notolabrus celidotus | reverse complement strand
GGATGGTGGGAGATGAGTCTTAAGACATAAAAACACATAGAAAACCACAGTGTAATGTAAAAAAGACCTATGCCACGGTGACAGTCTTTGCATTTCTAACAATGCTAAATGTAAATGAACGGATGTGAAAACATCTTCACTTTTCTCGTCTTGAAAATGATTCTCCTTCTTCAACCAGGGATGTTTTTATTTTTGCTGTGTCATCACGTATGCTCACTCCCCGCTCCATTGGACACCCCAAAAATGTGAAACTTTCAGGACTGACACTGACTCACTTTTGAATTGTTACCAGTAAGGCCAATCAATACCCTTACTAAATCACATCTGTAATCAGATTAAAGACATTCTCGATGGGCTTTGCTTAAATCATGTTGCATGATTTCATTACTGTATTTCATCACTTCAACAGCATGTGTTAGGAGATGTTTTCATGTGTGAGCAGTTTTGGCATCCTTTGGGAAATAAGACCGTCAAGCATGCAGAAATCATGTCTTTCACTTTGAATACTGCTGATGTCTCATATTTCATATTTCATGAACAAACAACAGGCAGCTTAAAGTGAAGGTTTCAGCTCCACACTTATCAGATTAGTCAAGTTTATGACTCTCAGATGGAGACTGAGTCCCATCATCCCTTTTAGGGTTTGTGTTGTGCAAAATGTGTAGGACATTAGGTGTGTGTGCGTGTGTGTGTGTGTGTGCATGTGTGTGTATGGTACATGTATGTATGTAATGCTCATCAGTATTCATCTGCTAGAAATATGCATTTTTGAGAACATGCCGTCGTCTGGCTGTGAAAGTAAGATAACAAGAATACTGCACTCTTCTTAAAAAGACTGAAAGGGGACAAATCTTAGAGCACTTGACCTTCTGCCCTGCTAAAGAAAACAGCTAAGTATGTAATTTAAAAGTGTGAAATGTGGTTGCATGTTTTTTTAGTGGTAAAACCTCTTGCTAAACCGTTTTGAGATTTTCCCCATGCCTAGATAAGGAGACTTTGAAGAAGCAATTTCATGTGATGTTAGTCCAAATCCATTCCTGCGAAGCCTTTAAGCTGGGGCTGAAATCTCGCTGGTGTGAGGAGTTTGTGTCTTACTGGTGGGCTAAGCTCTGCACCTCTTAAGCTACCACATTTCACTGCAGCACTGCCTTACTGGGAAACACTTGAGCCTCAGACAAGTCAGAAGTCAGGGTGGTAAGTGGCATAGAGGCAGGCTCTGGTTTATGAGGAACTGAATAGTGAGGAAAGGTCTTTTGAGATATTCTCAGGTAGGCTTTTAATGAAAGGAAGGAAAGACAAAACAGAGGAAGAGCTTTAATTAAGAAAGCATACAAGAGAAGAGGAATAAATACATTAACATAATGGAGAATCATTTGAAGTGTTGAGGCTTTTTGGATTTCAGAGAAGTTTCTCATATTCAAACACAACTTTATGTCCAACTTTCATTGTTGTGTTAGTCCACTCTCCATCATGTTTATCTTAATCTGAACCAGATCTCTCCATCATGACATAAGCAGGAAATAACAGCTGTGAAGGCAGTCAAAGCACAACAAAGGATTGCAGGGCAACTGCACAAGAAACAAATAACAACAATCTACAACAGCAGCAGCAGTTATCTGTGTCATCTGACTCTCTCATCTGCAGTAGCACATGAGCCTTTAGATAACATTTACCTCAATTCACTCCATAGGAGAGAGGAGGGGAGATTGCAGACATTTATGCTGTTTGTTGTGTCTTTTCTGTCAGGCTGGCAGTAGAGGGAGAGTGAGGTCAGATGATTAAGTGAGGTTAGAAAGTGTGTGAATGTGTGTCTGTGTGTGTGAGAGAGAGAGAGTGAGAGAGAGAGCGGGAGAGACTCATCCACAGACACAAATGCCAGCACATCCGCCTCAGGGAGGAAACATAACGGTAAACCTGATGAACTCATGTTATCTAATCCCTACTGGAATACCCCCCCCCCCCCCCCCCCCCCCCCCTCTCCCCCTCCCTCTCTCTTTTTCGCTCTGTCTCTCTCTCCTGCCCTCCTTCACACTCTTTGGCTGGTTCATTCTTCCTAAACAGTACAATAACAGGCTGACTATAATAGGAGCACTTTATCTGTGCTCCAGCATCACTGTTGAATCTGTTGTTTCCCTCTGAACATAGTGATTATAACTCCATGTCTTAAGCAAACGTTTCAGCTCTAGTGTCAAATTGATACCTTCCGAAAGACAGCAGTCTCTAATAAGGTCACAGCTATGAGAGCTTCTAAGCAGTAGGATCAATTACATGTGAGTGTAAGTGGCTAATCAATGGTGCAAGCAGAGCTGTGGGGTGAAGCTGGGTTAAAAGAGAATAAAATGAAAAGTTAACACCACCAGTAATTGGCAGCTTTATGCTAGAGTTGATGTTATTTGGCCTTGACGACTTCTTTGAAAAAAACATACACCAAACACTACCCCTGAGCATTTGTATGTTTGTGTTTTTATGTTTCCTCATCTTTTATTTGTATGGCCCAAACACTGAAGTTCAGTAATTGGATAGACATGTGTACCACGTCCATCCAGCCACATTTACCTCACCACCGTGTGCCCTCAGGCAAGGTCTGAGCATAGATTAGAAAAACTGTCTGCATAACTCTGCAGTCGACTGCGGTACTAGGGCTTTTAATGTGAAATCCAATAGTTTCAGGGTCAACTGATCTCTGACAGCATGTCTCGATGTATTATTCAATGCCAGTGGAGGTTTGGGCTGTAAGAGGATGGACGCAGGATTACAGACAGGCCAGGCAGTGCATATTAGAAAACAATCTGAGTGAATGTCCTTCAAAGATGTACAGAGTTAAAGAGCACAACTGTTTAATATTGTTATTGTTGTTTTTTCAGTGGCACATTACGCAACAGATTGAAACATGGAGCAGAGCTGTGGCTTTAATATGAAGCTGTAGTTAGAATAAAACTGGGTGTCTAACCCCTGCAGGGTCACACTGAAGTTTTGCTGAATAGATTTTCTTACAGCTCACACAAGGTCTCAACATTTTATTTTTAATGCTGTCATGTTCAATCAGCTCCCCTGAGAATTGGGCACCCCCGTCCTTCTCCTCCTGTCTCTGCCTCTCCATCTCCATCCCTCACTTCCCTCTGTCGCCTTCCTCCAAAGAGGTCCTTCCTGAGACATAAACCATGCTGTTAATTAAAAGATTCCTCAATTGGCATCTGTGCAGTAATCTGTGTTCACTGCATCAAGTCGCACATGGATCATTTGACTAACACACAACTACCCATGCATTAATTAATGTATAATCATCCATATACAAAACTGCTGAGGGGAAGAGATAGATGGAAGAAAATGAGAGTAAAAAAAGATTGATTGTTAATAGTTTTATGACTGATAAACAAAGCAATCTATCAATCTGTGTGTAGCCGGAGAGGCACTTACATGGGTTCCTGGACAGTTGGGAATAATTTGTCGTCTTGCAGTGTTAACCCTTCCAAGCGTGGAGAATGTGGATTAATTGTGAGATGGGTGAGAGGGATGGGCGGACTTCTCCACCATGCAGAAATGATTAACGCTGCAGTTAGGCTGTGCCACAAACATAACAGCTGCTGTAAATGTCTGAACCGGTATGAATGATATTGTCTGTGGTTGTATATATTGTGTGTGTGTGTGTGTGTGTGTGTGTGTGTGTGTGTGTGTGTGTGTGTGTGTGTGTGTGTGTGTGTGTGTGTGTGCACAATCATGAACATGGTGATTGTCTAGAGGAGAAGTGTTAGAAGATTTGTGAAAGGAAATTTGAGTTAATTGTACTCCTTTGAAATAAAATATACGAAGGTTCAATTCAAGTTTACACTCCCATGGACTGTCTCCTGTGTTTAACAAGTAATTGATGATATTAACATTCTGTATGTGTAGACCTGAAACTGTCGTAAAAGAGGCCAGATCATCTGCAACAACCAATTGGCAACCTTGGCAAACAAGCCGGCAGCGAGAGCTGAAGGAAGCCAATGCATAAAGGCTGATTTATACTTCTGCGTCGAACTGACGGCGTAGCCTACGCCGTAGGTCTGCGTAGCTCCCGTACCTACGCAGAGGCCTACGCACGTAGCTGACGTGCACCTCCTCCAAAATGTAACTCCGCGTAGAGCCGACGCGGACCGCAAGCCCTCTGATTGGTCCGCTCGGCGGCTTTGTCTTTCCCGCATTCACAGCACTTCCGGGATCCCGGACATCGGCCACACATCGGTCGTGTATTTCATGTCCTCCTCTCTATTCTTCATGTAATCATGTCTGTCCGATAAACAGCAACATGTATCAGCTGTAGATTAGCATAACACGCTCTGAATCGATGTGGAAAAGTAAACAGAGATCGTAGCGGGCCGGAAGTAGGAGACCGGCTATCAGAGAGAGCACACTGCCCTCAGGCGTTTCGGTGGAGAATTACTGCGCGACACGGACACATCGACGCAGAAGTATGTGGGGCTCATGTCCGCGTCAGCCCCTGCTGCGTAGGGGCGACGCAGAAGTATAAATCAGCCTTAAGTGTTAAAAACTGCAGTTCCTCGAGTGTCCACTTGAGGCTCGCTCTGGCGGTACCGGAAACCACATACACACCAATTCAAAGAAGCCGATATTTACAGCAGAAATAAACATGTTTACAGCCTTGTGCAAAAAATGATTTTGATCTGAACGCGCATTTCTAGATAAGCACACACTGTATAAATTATGGGTGAATTTTTTCATAACTCAGAAGTTTCGAAGTTATTAAGATTACGAGTTTTGCGTAATAGCTGACTTGGCTGACAGGCGGGAACACTGTAGCTGTTGGCTAGGATGCTCATATCCCGCATCTTTACCTTACACTAGCTCGGCAAAAGTTACATTCAGTCAGCATTTCCAATATGGCCCTGCCGATGATAGGCTTCAAATCAGGGCTTCAGAAACAGATGGGTGACGTCAAGGATGCTACGTCCATTTATTATACAGTCTATGGCAACAACCCATCTTGGGTAGTCCATCATGAAAAAAGTGCACTTTGCCAAAGAGAATAGTTGTCCAGAAAAAGAAAACATTCATAGTTTTCTGCACAAATCTTAAAACAGCCAAATAATCAGGAGAAGCCAGGGAGACAAGACTTTCTCTCTTTCTTTTTTTCTTCTTTGAACTAAAATGTGTGTAACTCTTGATTTTACTTAAAATGAAATTACTGGAACAACTGGTACTGAAGTTACGAGTCACAAGTTGTTTTAACTAAATCAGTAGCTTATCTAATGTGATTTGGTATTGCATTACATTTTTGTAACTAAGAAAAGGCTTCAGCCTATAAGCTGTGGTTTTCAGTAGTTGTGCTTGCAGTGTGTGAGCATAGCTCTTATTTACTAGGGTAGTATTTATTTGTTGTTCACTCATTTCTCATTGCATGTGGGACTGCCCTTGGGAAGCATTCAACAAGGGTTCAATTTGTTTGGCAGGGGCACTTCTGTAAGATAACCAAGCTTAAAAATACAGGTCATCTAATTATTCACATTAACCAGCAGAAAGCAGCACAAATATGACTGGAAATTCATCCCTTTTTGTACCATTTTCTTATCTATTTCTTTTGTTTTCCTGAAACACCATTCCTCCAGCAGCGGGGTTGGCTCTTATCACTTAAACTGTGTAGCTCAGTGCAGTAAAACAACAACAGGATACGCTGTCATGGGAAATAAATTTGTCCTTCACAAGCGCCGGCCAGAGAGCTTTCCGTTTTTATGCACCAAAGCTGTGGAACTCTCTGTCCCTGGACATTAAAACAGTGAGCTCCCTGGGGGTTCTTAAAAGTAAACTTAAGACTTACGATTTTAATCTGGCTTTTAACTTGTAGTAATTTCATTTTAGCCCTGGACTGCATTATTACTTTATTACTTTTATGACCATTGTTTTAGCATCATTTTTTATTTATTTTATTTGTATTCTATCTTATTCTACCTTCTGCTTTTTTAATACATTTATTTTATTTTTTCTTCTGGTATTTATTTGGTTTTATTTCATTGATTGACTTAATTTTAATTGCTTTTATTTCATTTTTATTTTTAAAGTATTTAATATCACATTCCTCTGTCTTGTTTTAGTCTTGTATCATTTCATCTGTTGCTGTTGTTTTCTGTCTCTGTTCTTTTGTGATGCACTTTGGGCTGCATGCTTGAATGTATGAGAGGTGCTATGTAAATAAAAATGAGTTGAGTTGAGTTAAGTTTACTGTTAACAACTCTTATGTTAACTGGAAGTTACTACTGGAGCTTTGTCCACGTTTTATTTTTCTGCCGAATGTTTCATGATAGTTTGGCTCTGTTTAGCTCATCAAAGCAAAAAGGATATGAGGTTTGTATCTCTGGTTCACAAACTTTTTTGTTGTTAGCCTTGGTTCTGGTTCCACACGTTTTTTGTATCTTGCTCTTTTTAGGCTGGTTGGAACATCCAAACATGAGGACAACAGTAGAACATGCTGAGGTGACCCTCTATTCTGAGTTACACAAGAAGACTGTGTCATACCATATGTATGTAAACCTCAAGCATCAATATGGGCCAACAATTAATATCATTAATGAAGCTCAAAGCACTTCTTAGGCGTGGTTTATACCTCTGCGATGACCCTACACAGTAGTGGCGTAATACATACTTGTGCGCCAATGTGTCCGTATCGCGCAGCAATACTACGCCAGAACACTTGAGGGCAGTGTGGTCTCTCTGTTAGTCAGGTCACCGGTTTCTGGCCCTGCTACAGTATCTGCTTGCTTTTTCACAGCGATTCAGAACATAAAATGTGAATTTAGAGGTGACACATGTTGCCATTTATCATACAGTAATGATTACAGGGAATACAAGAGGAGACGTCAGAGGAGATTAAATGTAAAGCCGATGTGCAGCGACTCCAGAAGTGCTGTAAATGCAGGAAATACAATGCCGTCCAGTGGACCAATCACAGGGCTTGCGTTGGACATCGTTTTGTGTCGTAACATTTTGGAGGAGTCATACGTCAGGCTTTAAATGTAGGCTTCAGTGTCGGAAATGGACCATGCAGACCTGCAGCGTTGATTTGACACAGAAGTATAAACCAGGCTTAACACTGTGTTATATTAAATTGTTTATTCCAAATAGGAATTCTTGTGTGTGAACAGGTTACCTCTTTCACTTTTGATTTTAAACTACAAAGCAATCAACATCTAGGTTCATTTTCTCAAATATATAATAAAATCCTGTTTTCAACAAATAATGCATCTTCACACCATCTAAACCAAGTGTACAAAGTCAAGTCTGTGTGACCCAAATTGTGACTCCTGCAATGAAAACATTTGCATTTGAATCAGACAGCAACCTTTCATTTGCACAAAGGCAGCTGGCCAGCACAAACATCCCTTCAAACCAGAATAATTCCAACACTTTGTTCATGAATGCATCAGTACGGGGGGGTCTGGTTCCCAACGGCCAATACAGCAAGCTCTGAACAACATGACACCAAACTGTCTGTGCCTCTTCTCACCAGACTCCCACCAGATTCAAACAGCAGGTGAGGCACATAACAGGGGCAGAGGCTGTTGACAGTGAGTCAAAGTGACAGGCAGATCACGCTAAACATCAGCAGCCATCCCAAACCACAGAGCACCAGGCCTCTGCACCAACACTTTCAGTTTCACTCTGATGTCATCACCCTGCTTCCCCTTCCTCACCTCACATAAACTCCCCACTCTCTCTCTTTTGCTCCTATTCTCCCTCCAAGCGCAGGCTCACCACACACACACACAGAGAGAGGGGGGAAACATGAGTTGCATTCAAGGAGAACAGCGCTTTACAACCACACGTGCTCAAACCCTGAGACCCCCCAAGGAAACATTTTATTGTTTGCTCATTCTCAAAGCATTTTATTGTGCTTGAGTTTGCATAAACCAGTGTACGATATTCGTGTAAGCACTGAGCAGTCACATTCCACCTAATTTGTCTTGGAATAACAACTAATCCAACCTAAGCCTCCTGTAAGGAATACTTTATATTATATAAATATTTTATATTCACAACACCATTGTCTTGACTTCAGCTGAGTTCAAAGAGCAGTAATGATAAGCTTTGTTTCAGTAATATTTGTGTGTGTGTGTGTGTGTGTGTGTGTGTGTGTGTGTGTGTGTGTGTGTGTGTGTGTGTGTGTGTGTGTGTGTGTACGTGTATGTGCGTGCGTGCGTGCGTGTGTGTGTGTGTGTATGTGTTTGCCTGCAGCATGCTTTTCGACTCAAGTGTACTTGAAATAACAAAAGTTCCCTCTATTTAAAACAGAGGTTTGCTTCACATGCCTAAATGTGATATACTTGTGTTTAATACCTTAACTGGTTGCACCTGTCTTTCTTGACAATTTAAATAGAATCTATTCATAACAGATGCGGTGCACTGGAGGTGACACATTTTACACTGTTTCACACATCACATCAACAGAATATGCCTCGCCCCAGACGTATCACACCTTGTCTGACTTCACATGTTTCAAGGTTTACCATGGTCGAGTCAAAATAAAGCACATTTCCACACAACCTTGATCAGAAAGTGAGCCTTCCAATCTGTTGTCCTTGCTTATTACCCGGCTTTCTCACTGTTCTTCTGGCTGAGTAAGATGCTTGACTCTGACAACCCCTTTACGATGGTTATTAACTTTCACAAATATGAGCAATGCCAGAGGTAAACTGATCACACGTCAGGTCAAATCAATCTGCAGAAAAGAGTTCCAGCACATTATGCTTCTGCTTGTTGACACCATAGACCGTAAGTTGAGGTGAAACACTTAGCTTCTGTTAGCATCAAACCAATGTTGCTAAATTGCTAGTTTCCGTTAACATGCTAAATCGGCAGGCTACAGACATTTTCATATTGGATCTTGTCCAGCAAAATATTAGCAAAGGCAGCAGAACCGAGGAGAGCAACTTTAAGTTACCGGCCGCTACAAAAAAACTTAAACCATGAGCAGTGGTGATGATAGCAGCAGGGTTCAAAGTTGTGACATTAGACTTGTTTATCTTTAAAGGTGTGTGAACCACATAGTTCAGAGAAGAAGGAGAGCTGCATGAGAACAGTTTCATGTTCAATTGACCGCAACAAGCAGATAAGAATCCATCACCGTGGAATACAAACTGTGGTGGAATCACTGGGACTATTTTTCACATTTTATGTTCACATAAATCATTTTAGATCAATAAATCAATCTTTTGACCAAGTGTTTCGGCAGACGTGTTTGTATTTTAAGTTAGTAGCTGGATAATAAGTGGGATAATGTATGGTTAGCAGGTAGTTATGGGAAATAGAACCCCTTCAGGGTGAGACAAGACCCCCCTACCTGCTAACCATACATTTTCCCTTACTCATCTTGTTAAGAGGGGGCGGCTGTGGCTCAGTGGTAGGTTTGGTCATCTCGAAAACAAAGCTGGGGATTTGATCCCAGCTCCAGCTGTCCACATGCCGAAGTGTCCTTGGGCAAGACATAGCAGCCTCTGCCATCAGTGTGTGTGTAGTGTAAATGGGTGAATGTGACATGTAATGTAAAAGCACTTTGAGTGGTCAGAAGATTAAAGAAAGAGCTTTAAGAATACAGTCAGTTTACCATTTAAGATCGAAAGTTGATGTTGATTAAAGAAAACATACTTTTTACAGCCAAGATGCTTTTAATCTTTTCATATATTTTGCTGCATGAAACATGTTTGTAATTGATATGTGTTTACATCTGATCTGCCCTGAAGTGATGGAAAATCATGTAATTTGAGTAAAACATAATCCAGATAGCACTTCAATTATTTGGCAAAGTGGTTGGCAAAACAATTGAAAAAGGTTGCCATTGTTTCCATCAGACCAGTTTGGATTTAAGGCATTTTATTGTCTGAACATATGTTTTACTTATCCCCTGGTAAGAGGTGGTCCTCGCAAGGAGCTGCTACCCCTCCACTTTGCAGAATGGCATATCTAGTCACATGCTACAAACAGACATATATAATTATTATACAGTATCTTATAAACACAAGTTAGTGTAGATTTCTGCAACCAAACTACACTTGTAGCTTGTGATGTTCTCTGAAAGTGAATGATGGGTAAATTGTCCCTACAGTGCGCCTCCTTATTCTCTTTTGCCAGCTCACAGTTTTTTCATTCATCTCGCCCTCCTTCCCCTCGTGCTCTATCCCACCCTTTTCCAGCAGCATAGGGAAACTGGGGATGTGAACACACACCTCTTTGCCAAGCCTCACAGCTCCCCTGGCACCATGCTGCAACATAACACCTTCCAAACCCTCCTCCTCACTCCCTCGCACTGTTCCCCCTTTCCTCTCAGCACGGCAGAACAGCATGTTTGATTTACAGAAGCTAACTCTGCTAAGGTTTGACCTTTATGAGTTGTAAAGGTGCATACTGACATTTTTGGACATACTTTGCTGATAGTCAAATGTTTTCAGTGTCTTCTTCATTATTTGCTTAAAATGAAAAAAACAAAATTGAAACACTACTCGACCATGTGAAAAGAAAACAATTCATTGAAATAATTTAATACAGTGGGAGGGTGACACCTTTTGTTAATTAGCTTAAATTAGATATGGAGTTACTCTAAAACTCTTTAATCAGGTAAACTGTCTTTGGAAGATCGTAAGCTAATACTACCACACAACTTTTGGCACAAGGTTAATCAATGTGGACATGTTGATCAAATCCATCTTTAAGAATTCACTGCTTAGCAATAGAGAGAATCATTTCAATCACGAGCAATAATACTGTTTGTATGGAGGTGACATTGCAAAAAAAAAAAAAAACTGTGTTTAGCCTCCTTGTATGGTTTTTGAGGCTAAAATTGAAAGTCACCACAAATTTGTTGGGCTAAAGTTAGATCAGGAAGTTTCCCCTAAAGGAAGATAAAAGGGAGAATATGGTTATTAATTAAAAAAATAACTTTTTAAACTTGTATATTCGTTTCATCACCAGGTGCTTTATTTACAAGCTATGTTTGTTTCCTTTTGGGAGAGGCAGTTGCTCAGGGTGCAGGGGGCTTTGCTTGGGAACAAGAGGGTTGCTGTTTCAAGTCCTGGACCAAAGTATGGACCTCAGAACTAGTTGCTGGAAATATACTAGTTTACTTTCTGGGCACTGGTAAGCTGCCCATAGCAGACATACTAAAATACTAATACTACCTGAAAAAATGAAGTTGTAAGAAACCAGATCTATTATGGTTAACTAGCCTGGAACTACTTTGATCAAGATGTGATGTAACCTCTGATACAAGCATCATTCCCAACAATACCTGAAAGGACACTTTCAGTCCAGAATTTTGGTCTCGGACAAAAAATTATAAGTCAGCATCCCAACATGTTTGATTTTACTAATATTTTCTCCTACCCCTACTCTCTTGCCCTTGCACCTCACCAGCTCATAACACAGTAATGACAGTTTTATCAGTTTAACCACGTTTGCCATCAGGACTGGGCTGCTCTCCAGTGCTGTGTGCTGTGTGCTCAGTTCTGCAGACTCTAAAACCAGACTCTTAAAAGAGCCCCTTCTGCTATTCTATCAGAGCTCCTACCGTCAGCATGCATGTGATGCTATACTGTATATAGAAGTTGGAACCTGTCCAAGTTTAACATATGGAACCTGCCTGCCAACACCCTTTCCACTGACACCTAGTCTATTCTAACTACAACCTGACTGTGAGGTGTTCTGGGTACTGGAAGCAAAGGAGAGATTCAAATTAAAAAGAAAACAACCACCATATAAATCTTATAAATAAGCAGCCCAGTTTGCAAAAGTGAAATATTAACTTTGCACTGTCTTTACACTTTGGTTGCCTGAAAAATAGTATACCATTTTTCAGAGGAGGTTGAATACCAAGTATAGATAAGTTCAGTAAAATCTTATCATGTCTTGAAGCCATCACTTGATCTGACCTCTAGCATTCGCACCACATTTCTAAATCCTGCCACCCTACCACCCAAAGATAGACTCTCTTTTTATAAAAAGCCAAGCAGCAGAATTGTATATTCTATTTCAGAGGCAAAGACTCCCATTGTTGTTTGTTTAAGGAGGCTAACCTTCCCAATGTATTTATAGGTGTCGAGGCCAAAAGCAAAGGCCACAGAAGCTCCATAAATAAGCTGCCCGGCCCTCCAGCAAGCCTCCAGACCAACAAAAGCCCAGTCATTTCACAGGCCATTACCTGAAGCTGCCTTGCGAGGGATGCTTGCCCAGCCTTCAAGGCAAAGAAGGGTCATGAAACTTTGAGGGTGAGTCAGCTGGTGGAAAGAAGGTACATGTTTGAATTAATAATAAATATGGTGATCTATTTTCTGTGACTGGTAAACGGAAAATAACTGAATGTGATGCAATGCATAATCATCATACTTTCCCCTTTTTCTTCCCCTTCCCTTTGCTTTTATGAATACAAACTGTGTCTCACTTCTCTTTCTCTTTGTGTCTGTGGTTCTCTGACCTTTGGCCTCAGGATCCTGTCGGAACTAAACTTAGATGCCCCCATGACTGTTAGAAATGGAAAAAACATTCATTTTACTTGCAAAGAAAGAACTCGGTCTCTGACATCACACTTCAACAGAGTGTGTGCACTATGTGTGTGTGTCACTGCTTATCTCGGCTTCCACAGATGCTGCATAAAAGCCAGAGAGTTGAGGCCACAGAGGCTTCCACAGCCCCTCTGGCAGCGAGAACTTTGAGCGGGGAAAACTGTTCGCCTGCAACACAAACAACCCTTCTACCACAGAAATACTCCAGTGCTGACTGCTAATCCTGGTACCTCCATGCAAGATACAGTACAGCACTGCAACACCCATACAGCTTAAGGAAATGGATGTCACTCCTCCCAACCCCTGGCTTTAATAAGGCTTACAGAGTAATGAAATATTCAAAAGCATTGTTCTGCTTGGCCATCCAACGGTGGCATTTGTCCTAAATATTGCCGAACTCATTTGCTGGGTGGCGACAGTGATGATTCCATAAAACATCTGAATGGAGAGAGTTGTCATGAGGACTAGCTGAAAACTAAAGGCTCATGATCTTAAATCAGAGGGGAACACTGCTGACTGGCACAGTGGGGGTTTCAACGAAGCGACTATAACTGCTAATTTATCTCAGAATGGCTCTTTACGATTTCAAGGGCACCATAACTGTTGGATGAAGAGATATTTTTTATATTTTTTATATTGTTTCCTAGCTGCAGACAGTATGTGTGGTAAGGTACGGTAAGATAGCAATAGGAAAGCCGTATCTTTGCCTTGTCTTGTATCAGGATTACATGCTATTTAAATATACTAGTTTTGCACATCCTGTCTCATTACCACACTGACAGAGCTATGTGTGGCAAAGATGACTTTTATCTCATCTCTCCTTGTAAAGGACCATTTTTTTTCTAGATTTTTGCTTTACATGAAAAAAACCTTCAATGCCTGTGACCAAAATTGAATCTGAATCTGAAGAAATGTAAAATGAGAAAGTGCAAAATGATCAAAAGAATGGATTATTTTTGTAGGTTGCACCACAGTTGCACCACTATGACAGGGAAACCCTGAATGATTCATGCTATACATATCCATGAGTAGAGGTAACACCAACTAAGATGTCTGGCTGGTCCATTGGTCACCTTGATAATAAGAAACCCCTCTGAGGGTTTAATAAAACACCATGTTATGATTCCTGAGAACAGGAAATATCTAGTGCTGCCTGAAGTCATCACGCTCAACCTGCCAAGCTTGATAAAATATATTTTCTGTTTTTTCTTCTTTTAAATACAGAAAATGACAATTTTCATAAATGAAGCTCTGGGCTGACGTTACTTAAAACATTACTTAAAGCTGGGCTAAACAGCTCAAGTACACTTACTGTTGAGCAATGAGCTGAGTAATAAATATATTTGTTAATGTATCAAATGAGTATTGGAGTTTCCCTTTTTTATATATATCTTGCCCAGTTGTCCAGTCTTTTCTTTTGAGGGACAGTTACGTAATTATACTTATAATATAAAGGCTGGCTCAGGTTTGGACCAGCTCTTAATTATGCTGCTATAGGCTTAGACTGCCGGGGGAATGGACACACTGGGATCCTGTCTTCCCCCCCTCTCTGCATATCACTTACTTTAACCCACCTTGTCCCATTAAAGTTACTAACCATAGACCTTTCTGAAGTCCCTGAGCTCCCTTATCCCGCAGGCTCCTCTGAGTCGCTGCTGTAGACGTGCCAGACTTCAGCTGCTACAGCTACTACTCTTTGTCTCACCACTTCCATATATCTCGCTCTCTCTTCATCTCCCTCTATCCCTCTTTCCAGCCCCAACTCAGCTGAGGCAGATGTCTGTCTAACATGAGTCTGGTCCTGCTCGAGGTTTCTGCCTGTTAAAGGAAGTTTGTCCTTGCCACTGCAACTTGCTAAATGTTGCAAAGTGCTCTGCTCATGGTGGATTAAGATGAGACCAGACTGAGTCCTGTCTGTAAGATGGGACTGGATCTTATCCTGTCTTGATGCTGGGTCGGTCTAGACCTGCTCGGTTTGTAAAAGCGTCTTTAGATAACATTTGTTGTGATTTAGCGCTTTATAAATAAAGATTGATTGACTGCCCAGTTTTCCAGTTTTGTGGACACAACAGTTGTGTTATTATACTTGACATAGTAATACATTTACTGAGTCATGCATGATAAAAATAAAAAATATCAATATTTATGTCCTAGTCTATATTGTCTATGGTATAGCATTTTATACTATACATTAAGAAGAAGAAGAAATAATCAAAATATCTTCCCTTTGTAGCATCCTAAATGTTTGTTCCTGCAGCGTTCAGATTTTTTAATGAACACTTGTATGGATCTTTCCCACACTTGTTAATTAGGCCTCAAATGGTGTGACTGTGTTGTTTGTTTTTTTGTCGTGTTTTTCTGACTGTACTGTCTTATTGTTTGATGATTCTGTGAACAGACCCTTATGGCATATGAATTTCCCCCACGGGGGATCAATAAATCTAATGTACTTTGATTGGGTACAGATCAAATGACACACAATGTGAAAGATTTCTGCCAGCTTGTTATGAAATATTATATCATTTACAGTTTAAGCTTATATTACAAGGAAAAAAGTCTGTTAAGGAGACACGCTTGTTTTTAATAACCTTGTGTGAGAAAAACACTCAAAAAAATCAGGAATCTTAACCCTTTTTAAAAGATAATTTTCTTTTTGAATCAGTGACCGGCACTGATTAGTGTCTTTCTGGCTGAAATCCTTTTAATTCTGTCATTAAAATCATCACATGGCTGTAATATTTGTGAACGAAACAATGATATGATATGGCATCATGACGAAGGTTGGGAGGAAATGGCTACTAACACATACACACGTATGGCTTCAGAAATATAAATCCACCCCACAGTTTTCTTCATTGAGTGAAACAACAGTCATTAGACGATGTAATGGATTTGTCATGGATAGAGTGAAGGGAGACAGAGAAGAGAAGGAATAAGGGACAAACTGAAATTGAAATGATGGAGACTGGCAGATGGGTAAAATGGATTGGATATAGAGCTCTATGGATGAGACGTCAGGACACAGAGCTGATGTCTACCAATGTGGTGAGAGATAATACAAACTGATCACAGAAAAATCAACACGATTTTCTCATTCCAGGAGAAGTTCTTAGAAAACGAGGCAGCAATATGATTGACAATGTTCCAGATCCTGGTTAGATCTGCTCGTCACTGGAGTTGATGGGATCAACAAGTTCTAAATATAGGAAGAAGAAATATAGGAGCAAGTTGACAGAGGAAAAGTGTATACCTTACACAAAGGATATGCAGTGGTTTTAAGGAGCTCTCTGCACTTCTGTGACGCCTTCCCCTCATGTGTTTACTTTGTGCTTCCCTGGCTTATTCTCATCTGAGGCAGCAGAAATGCTGCAAGAGACAAACAGGATGTCTGTGGGAGGACAAATAAGAGGGGGTAATCTCATGAGGAAGTGTTTGTGTGTTTGTGTATGTGTGTGTGTATTAATCCCAGGAAGTACTTCCTCTGAGTTGTAGCTTCTTTGGAGTTCTGTAGAAGCTTGAGACGTTGACACAAAAAAAGAAGAGGAAGACACAAAGAGGAAAAGAGAGCAAGGGAGTTGCAGGGTAGAGAGAGGGATCAAGGGCAGACGCACTGTTGAATCCCACACACTTTGAGAGGAAAACCACCTACAGAGGGAGGTTGCAGTAACAGCAGCAGTACTGGCGTCATAATGAGTTCATGATGATGAACAGAGCCTGAACCCGCTCAGTTCAGGAAAATAAAGCTACTTCTTCATACACCGTCTGATCTGCCCTGGACAAAGTGTGCAATTAACCCTCAGCAATTGTTTTTATTCTTCTTGTTGTTCCAGGTGATTGGTGTTCTACCCTTTCAGTCTTCAAGTTCACACATGACACAAGTTGTGTAGTTAACGATCAAGTGTTGAGAGGAACGTGATCAAAAAGATGTTCTGGACAGAGCTATCAATAGAGGAAGATTTTTTTGAGACCTGACCACTTGGTCTGAATTTTAAAGTACAATGGTTCTACTTATGATAAAACACATGCTAACACTCCCATCCTGGACCTTATTCATTGATTATAGTTTCTAAAAACACCTAACATCAAGATAAGATTCAGTTCTTATTCCACCAGGAGCAAAGTACTTAGCAATAATAAAAATGTCACCCATTGGTTCATAAATCTTAAACATATTTGAAACTTTAGAAGAAGGTGTGAGAGAAATAAAATAAAATAAAATAAAATAAAATAAAATAACAACAACAACAATAATAATAATAATAATAATAATAATAATAATAATAATAATAATACATTTGATGCCCTGTGGTAGGTTGAGAAAATTGACGGTGAACCAGGATTCCAGGAGAAGGTAGTACTTGGCTGCCTACTCGCATACAGAGAATCTCTCAGAAAGTTTTGGTTACACCTCCACTATATTCTTTAACTGGAAGCAAACCTATGAATAATTTATCCAGATATGTAATGTTGAATGTGTCATTTTCTTCAGGAAGTGTTTGGAGGTTACGCAACTGGCAGAACTCACAGCTTGTTCTCAAATTTGGCAAGTGGAAACGTTTGGCCTGTAAGCCCTGTGTAATATATATTCTAAACTCCATCATGAATCCTGCTCCTCAATTTCCTTATGGCAATGTGTTTGGCAGAGCTCTGGGCACCCCACTTACACCCACCTCATCATATGTGTGCTTACTCATCATCACACCACCACATCAGAAAGGAGCCTGTCAACCAAATATGAAGAGGACTTAGCTGGAACCAAAGAGACCTGCCTAAAAAACTAAACCCTGTCTCTTTGGAAGAGTGTCTCCACTCTGAATACATCTGTCAAGGCAACGACAATGCTAAAGAAAAACAAAGCTAATTTAAAGCTTATCCTTGGCACACAGCAGGACAAAAGAAAGACATGTAGTGCAGGAAAGCCTGTTAAATGAAAGACCTCATGATCCTGAGATGTCAAGAACCATGACAAGGTTAATCAATGCTTGCAAATTTCTCTCTCAAAACGTTTCAGGGTTTGTGTGAACCAATTATCTCTTTTGGATGAAGGGTGTTTACCTATCAAGAGTGAGCCCACTTAAACAGGGTCAAATACAATTCTCTATTGCGCCACTTTCAAACAACATATCAAATTGTTGTCACTTCCATTTACGACAGTAATGTGTACCTAGTAAATTGCACTTGTGCCTTTGACTGCTGACAACAGCTAATTGTAAATGTCAGAGTTACTCATGCATGTCTCACCATGGTTCATGATTAAAAACCACCTATAGTTCCATTCAAAGTGTGATAGGGAACATCTCATATAAAAGCTGTTAACATGTATTTGGGTAGGAGATACCCGCCTTAAAACGATCTCTCTTTTGTTGCTGTGATGTTTGCAAAAACAGTCTGAAGCAGTGAGACTAGTTTTAGAGTGACACAATACTGACAGAATTCAAAACATTTTAATCTTTTTCCTTGGTTAGAAAAATAAGATTGCCCTGCTCCTGGTAAACAGATAAGGCATCAGAGGAATACAAAGTGTGTGACCATGGTTTACATCGGATGCTACCAGATCTGTGTCCTCCAGGCCTAACTTCGCTCATTATGACTGTTTGTTGTTGTAGTTAACCCTCCTGTTATGTTGCTTATTAAAGTTTATATTAGGCAATATATCCAAACCAGCTAAATGCAGCATAAAAATCTGGGCAGCATGTGACAGAAGAGGTGTCGTGTTAATTTATCAACATCACTCCATAAAACAGTCAAAATGGAAAATAAAATAAGCAAAAATCTATGTCATGTAAAACTATTGAAGCCTATTTATATTTAGGGCTTTCCAATGTACATTAAAAAAAAATATTAACATTCATTTTAATGAAAAACGAGGGAGTTATCCTCATTGAACTATGATCTATGAGAATTAAAGAACACCAATGGACTAAATCTTGATTTAAATGGTTAGTAATGGAGTTACAAATTAGATTTAAAAAAAATAATAATTGGGATTTTTTGGGGTTCTTACACTTTTGGATAATTTAATATACCCCGGGTCAAATAAACCAGATGTTTTAATTTTGTTTTGGTGTCTGACTTCCTGTCCTGCTCCAGCATCCTGCAAACATAGAAGACTTGTGTCTCTGATCTGGAGGGCTCTGACCTGCCGGATCAGAGACAGAGCTGAAACACAACAGAGTGGATCCAGTGGAAATTAACATTGACTAGAATATAAACCTATCAGATCCGGTGCCGTGATGGATCATAGACGAAGCGGATCTGGTGGAATTTGGCATTAAGACTTTTTCCCAGTGTCTATGGTCACTCTTATTAATCTGATCACTGTATGCTCAGTTTGGGATCAGTCCATGCATCAACATTACCTATACAGTGGCTTATGTATGTTCTGCATGCAAAGACTCAGTGGAAAGAGAGAAGTTAACTTTGCCGTTCCCACCTCGGTCTATCTAAGTAGAAAGTCTGTGAATACCGGCCAGTCTGGCACTCGGAGGGATAAGACATTGTGATAATCTTGAATCATGTTATCCCAAAAACAGACATAGCACCCGGACTATACAACCCAGAGGTGTCCTCATTTATTTTATGCCATGGACTTTTAGACTGTGTGTTTTAGATTATTTCACTCGGGCCCTCTGCGTTTCAACATTTATGCCGGTTGCCAGTGAACGATTCTGTAGGGATCAACTATGGAGAAACGCTATAGGCTGAGATCTGTATCTGCTTTACTTTTGGCTCTTAGAGGCTTTACAAGTTTATTTTCTGTAGAACACCTAATTCTTACAAAATTGCATCTGCCTCTGTTATAGCCAGCACATATAATCTATTTTTTTGAACCTCCATCCTTAAAGTTCAAACTACGCCTATATACTGCCCACTGACTACAATGACTTGTGTTTGATTACAGGTTGTCATACATGCCTTCACTTAAGCTGACAGCCTTTATTACTTTTTAGCATGCTTTAGTCCTCACAGCCATATTGGCACACATACAAGCATCTACACACACAACACATATGCAAAAATACTATACATATACCCATGGGTTCACATAGCACACATGTGCACAAACTCTTATATAGACACTGATTGACAAACAAATCTAGTGCCACGTCTATAAGAGCGGACTAATCAACAAGGCCCACATGTTCTGTCACAACTCACACAAGAACATTATGGATAATTTGTGTCAGTAATATTGCATGCAATTATTCCTGCATACATTCCTGTGTGCATGGCGTTTAATGAGCCGAGCTAATTAAATATGGAAATTAATTAGATACAAGGGAAATAGGGAAAAGCACAGTTCTGATGCATTTTGAAGGAGTTGCTAAAAGCCTTTTATTACATTAGGGGCTACGAGGGAAATGTGCCTGTCTTTTAGGAGAACATTAACAAACCCAGTGATTAGCCCAAGCAAAACACTGAGCTTTTCTTCTCAATACAGTACCTTTCAACTATTCTTCACCTGACAAATATTAAAAATCTGTCAAACATTTGTTCATTTGAATTTTTCACAATGAATCTGTCATGAGATGCTTTTGTATAGTTTGTGTTTTCTTTGTATTATAGTCATGGTTTCCTGTTTCATTTTGTAAATTTACCTTTTCTTGTTCCCTCCATTTTTGTTATCCTCATGTTTTCCTTGTGTTGTTTATTAGTGATCAGTGTCTCCGTTTGTATCCAGTGTGTGTGTGTGTGTGTGTGTGTGTGTGTGTGTGTGTGTGTGTGTGTGTGTGTGTGTGTGTGTGTGTGTGTGTGTGTGTGTTCCCTGATGTTCTCAGTCAGACTTTTTGGGATTTAATTCGTTTGGAATTTAAGTACGTTTTTGTTTCGTCTTTTGCCTTTTTGTTCTTTTGTGTAAATAAGTCTTCTTTCTGCACGTGGGTCCTCATTCTTTGCTTGACTACATACAGTATGTGACAGAATCTTGATGTAGCTCAAAAATCAACATAAATCAGTTCAATTGTGCTCGTTTTGTTAACATAAATAAACTGTTTCTTGCTTCAAAGGCAAGCCACAAAAGACCTTGCCTTGCTAATGAACCTTCTCCATATACCATATATGGTATATGGAGAAGGTTCATTGTCAGTTGTGCAAAGATGTATTTTATTAGGCATCCACTGTTTTTTTCTACCACCCATTTTCCTCTGTTTGTCAAATGAAATGATGGAAGCTCTATCAAATAGGCATTTTATGGAGCAAGCCAACACATGATGCTTTTAGTACTGCATACGCTACGTCAAGCCAATCCAAAGGTACATAAGCTAAGCTTTAAGCAAAGTGGTGTGCCTATAGTTCAGTATAGGCTGTAGTTCATATAAAATTTTCTCAGCAGTATTAATTTGTATTAACTGAAATGTATCAAACTGATTTCAGTCCTTGTGATACTTTCAGTTGAATCAAGTTCAATGCACACAGACTTTGAGTGAGCGAGTTAGAGTTACAGGTGGAACCTTTGGCATGGGTAACAAGCAGTGATTCAAAACAATGTTAAACTACTACAGCAACCTGGTCAAATTGTTTTTTGACTATGAAGCACTTTGAGTTGCCCTCTTGTACGAGATGCGCTATACAAATAAACTTGCCTTGCCTTGCCTTGCCTATGATTAAACAGGCCTTACCTTTACCAGTCAGCAGAGGAAGAGCAGACAAAGACCACACGGACAAGGCCTTGTTGGAATGTGATTAAAGAGCTTTCAGTGAGTACAACTGATCAAATTCCCCTTTACTGTTGAATTTGACTCATTATGCTTCTGTGTACACTGTTTTTAACCATGCTTAATAAGGTACTCCAGCACCCCTAATTAAATATGAGAGGTTCCGCAGCAGAAATGTTTTTTGTATATTAGCCTGTTTTCATTGCACAAACTATGTGAATGTATTGCTCAGTAAGTGACCAAACAAATCAGTTTTTTAACTGTTTGCTAACAGCTGCAGTTCAGTGAAGCTTATTGAAGTTATACATTTGCTTTTCAATGATCTAGCTCACTTGTGTGTCCGCATTTAGCTCAACAACACCAGTACTAATGAAGAATTTTACCAAACACTTTCCATGACACTCTCTGTTGTGCTACAGCCTTGAGGCATAAAATTTAAAAAAAAAACATTTACATTTTCAAGCAATTTGATTTAGGTTTGAATTTATGTAAATGAAAAAGTTTTCTGACTCAGAAGGGGTTAACACCAGTTCAGGTGTTTGTTCTGGAAAACCTTTCGATGACAGGGGATAAGAGAAACTTATTGGTAAAATCTGGCTGTAATTACACATCTCTGAATTTGCAGACTTCAAAGAAAATGTGAACTGCAAAAAAGAGGATCATTAATCTCCTTTTCATTCTGTGGTGGTCAACAGCAACAACAACAACAACAACAACAACAACTAATAATAATAATTAGTGTATTTCTTCAGTTCTTCTCTGTTAAACCAATTTTCCTGAGTCTCCCTTTTTGTCTTTAAACCAATTAACCCATCCCACAAACACAACTTACATTTGCACTGAGAGCAAAAACAGGTGAAATGAAAAACTAAAGTTTTTGTTGCGCTTGCTTTCATTGTGCTATGTATGCTAATAAGCCATTTATTATGATTGTCTAATTAATTGTATGCAAATGAGACATTGCCATTACAGGACCCGTTTGATACGAGGATGGATGTGGTATTGAAAACCTTTGGAAAAACAGACATCTGATGCGACCTCTCAACACATGGAGAAAATCAATTTGGTTAATTGTCAAATATGCAAACATGTAAATTGAAGTCATGCATTGCCAAGACCAAGGCCCCTTACTGTTGTCCCTGGAGCATGAACACACAAGCACAGGAGTCGGAGCACAGGCAGGCATGAGCACAAACATGCAAGCACACACTCCTCTTATCTCATCAGCCTTGCAATGTCATTGGTACTCAGTGCTCTGTCCTCTGACACAATGCATGCCACTAATTACCAATCCCCATGATAAAAGATTTTCCCATAGAATACATGGATGGGAGATAAAGGCTGTGCCTGCAAGGCCATAGCTATTGAACAATTTGACTAAAATCCACTTTGAAAATTGGCATTCAATTAACACAGTGAAGACTGCTTAATTTTGCATCAGAAATCCAAGCCGTTTTCCCACAATGGCCCTCTTAAACAGCTGCCATCCAGCCTACTTAGACCGCTAATGGCAGAGGACAAATGCTCGACTATCTTCTTAAAAAAGTTTGAGGGTGAAACATTCTCCTTCTTAGTCGACTGGGATGCCTGCCTGTGCTCTGAACTGTATCACCTTGTAAAACATCATAAAGCATTTGGCAGTAAGCTGCGCTGCATCGATGGCATTCTAATCCTCTCACTGTGACTGAAATGAAGATAAAATAAACGAAGTGCAGACATCACACTAAAGATTTGTTTTCCTTCCTTTTTTTTTTATTCGCAGTGAAAGTTAATTGAATTTGTATGTTAATAAGAGCTGTGCATAGCTAACGAGCTCAGTGTGTGACCCATTAACACATTGAATGATTGTTATGCCCGGGGCAAGAATCACCTATAGGAGCTCAAACATGAAGACAAAGAGCCAATCTGAATACATTATAAATTCATTTACATGTTCATCTTTATAACATATATGTTACAGGGATATTTGTCTCTCACTTCAATTATCTAGACATGACTTAAAAGACGGTAGGCTGATAGGGTAGAAGGAAAGGACAAGGAAATAAAAAATACAAAACAAAGAAGAAAATAAGCCAGAAAGCAGTCATTCAAAACCACAAAATAATTTGTCCATTATTAATCATTATTCACCCAGTGCTTTAGTTCCAATCATTCTACGGTTACCCAATGCATCACTGGCAAATAAAGTACAAACTCAATCAGAAGAGTTTTAAAGTTTTACATTCCCTCAATAAAGTAGCAACAGGCTACACGTAGGCCCTCAAACACATGACTTACCAACACCATTGTAAGCACTGGATAAAAAAGGTTTAGCACTAACAGCTAGCCCATCTCTACAGGCATATTTTTTATTATCTAGAGTCCAGCTCCCTCCTTTTTTTCCTTTCTGTTTGCAGCTCCAGTTTTGAAGTTTGCCTTGGTTCAGATTAAATTTTCTGCTGCTGCTTTAGTGGTTGTTAGATGCTGAAAACTCCAAATCTCCACCCTTGATAAAAGCACTTGCTAATGTTGTTAATGTGGTCTACGGCTATCTCCTACATTTTCATTTCAGCTACATTGATATGGTGATATGATCTGGTTGGTGTGAAGCCAAAGTGCTGCTGACTTCCTTTGCCTTAGTCTTGACTAATAAGTTTGGCAGTTTCATGACCCTCACCTCATCTGATTGGTTAATTCTTCACATTTTTTCATAAAGGATGCCAACTTTACCTGATTTGCTCAAGGAGTTTACAAACTCATTTGTGGTCACTGTAGTTTCACAACATTTCTGCCACATAACATTTAGAGGGGTGCTGTTTCACAAATTGTACAAGACAGATTAGAGATGGCGTCAAAAGTATGGAGCAATCAGCTCAACAGTTAGTGCTTTATTAGAACCACAACCACATCTATAAACTGGGAAAGACTGACTTCCTTTGACTTCTAGGAAACACCATTATTTATGGGATGATATTCTGAAACAGAATATGAATGGCTCAAACAACCCAATAAAAGAAAAACGTGCTACAAAAGATGAAGAGAGAGGGGGAAGATGACATGTTCCTTTAGGATATCTCTCCAGAGAAAATGATAAGAAAAAAATTTGATAGGTTGGCAAATTCTTCATTATACTCATCTTCTTGTATCCTGCAAGGGGAGGAGCAGGGATATTGATCAAGAATAACACCTTTCTATACACTGGAAAACTACTGTAGATAAACATGGGAGAAATATTGTTGAAGGAAAAATTGGTCATGCTGAGTTCAAATGTTTACAAGTCACTGGAACAAGGCTCTGACTTCAAATAATACAATTATAAATCTGATCATTTGTGTGGTGTGGTTATGGGGGAGACCTAATCCCAAACATGAATCCCCTGTTACACTGACAACATAATGTAAAACATGAAGCAAAGACGGCTTCACACATTTCTAAGAGGGCCTAACTGAGATTGTACTTACAGATGTCTGGAGAAAATTCAATCCTAATAAAAAACTATATGTATTACTCTGCAGCACACAATTTATATACTCAAAACAGGACTACTTTGTATGTTTAAAACAGATTTAGAAAAGGTATCAGATTGTCCATTTGTGATAAAAGTATCAGAATATGCAATGATATCTCTGAAATAAATAATTAAATCGAAGAAGCTCAAGAGTTTGGAGACTTGATAACTTACTTATTACCAAGCTTTTTTACTCATCACCTGACTGTGTTAAATACTTGATTCAGATTTGTCAAAACTCCTTGACAACCCCTTGACAACGGAAATTACCTTTGACTAACATGAGCAACACCAGAGTCAACCAGATCACTCATGTCATGTCAAATCAATCCAAGGAAAAGAGTTCACATTTAATTAGTCAACATTTATATCCTTACAGGACACTTGTGTATCTCGTTTAACGTAGCTGTCAATAGAAATGTTCAATGTAATGTAAACAATAACAAATACGCTGTCTAATGTTTGACCGTGACTTGACTGCGAATAGTGTTAAGTTTCTTGTTAAATCGTCCGCAACAAGCTGATAAGAATCCATTGTCATGGAGCGTTAACTGCGGCGATATCACTGGGACTATTTTTTTTAAAACTGTATACATAAATCATATTAGATCACAATCTTTTGACCAATATGTTTTATCAAAGTGTTTCACTATTAAATTGGCAGCTAGGTAATAAGCGGGATAATGTATGGTCAGCGGGTGGTTATGGGAAATGGAATCACGACAGGGTGAGACAAAACCCCTGGCGAGAACATTCTTTAGATTAATGATGGCTAAGAGGTCTCCCCGATAATGGTGAGGGAGAGGGCCAAACTAGTTATTAGAGGGGAGTCGATAATGTTGGCCTCACTTCAGGTAAAGAAAAGAGAAAAGAAAAAAGGGAATTTTTAGTGTTCCTAAATAGACTTCAAAGTGAACACAAAATGAACCATTTATAAGCACACTTTAAATGAATTAAGGCAAGTTAGAAAAATGCTAGATCAAATTAAATTGGAAAATATTGAAGAAATCTAACTTTTACTAAACAAAGTTCAGAGATAGAAGATCAAAAGCACAAAATAGATTTGCATTTAGGTTGAAAAACAAAGCATAAAGCAAAGATACCTTTAATAGAAGATAATTCAAAAATGATGTTAAATAAAAACTGATATGGGAAATTATTTATTTAAAATATTATCAGCACTTATATACCTCAGACTCTCAAGAAACTAACTTGAAAAAAAAAAATCCAGAATTGCAGAAACTATGTAAAAAAAGCAAAACTAAAAATGAGAAATGTCTAGATAGTGATGGCTTTAAAATGAAATTTCTAAAAAATGTAACCAATAAATAATACAATAGCTATGTAAAGAATATCATTGGGCCCTCAATACAAATGTATATGCTCCCATACAGAATTAAACAATCTTCCCTCTAATTCACAAAGATCATACAGATTGCTCATCAGTATGGCTTTGTCCCTAGAGGGATGGGTATTGTTAGGATTCTGTTGTTATTGGTATACACTTTATTGATATTTTCAATACTCTTATCAATACTAACTTCTGTACTATAGTGCAAAAGAAGACATGACATGAAAATTGTATATATATATTGATATTTTAAAATTCCTGGCCACAAAATGCTACTTCCTGTGTGAAGCACTGATTTTAGCAAGATTCATTGGGATACCTTTTTTTACAGTGCTGTCTTCGATAAGTGGTTTAATGTAAACACTAATCTAATGATTAGTCATCAGTTTGCGGTTTTAAAACCAAGCTTCCGACATTACAGATTATTTAACCCCGCTCACAAACCTTCCATAAAAGACAAACAGGAAATATGTAACTAAAGATCGCACTACAATAAGTCATTTTGTTGTTGTTGTTGATGTTGTTGTTTTTGTGCAAGAAATGCAGTCTTTGTGAAAACTGTAGTCTGTGACCAAAAAAGGATGTCAGACATTATTCCTAGAAAACTCCTTCAGAACTTTTTCTAAGGCCTTCTGGTGAATAGAAGGTAATAGCTATATTGCAGAGACATGGACAGGCTAAGCACCATGGGCTTCCATAACATACACAAGGACTTTGAAAAAAAAGGGTACATGGAAAGTTTAGATCAACGTGGATGTTACATGTATCCCCTTCTCCTCTGCCCCCTTTCCTGCCTCAGCTGTTATACGTTGAACAGCTCTGCCTCCCTCCCAGCTTCTGCGTACTAGCTACAGTAATGGCTGAGAGTGCATGTATTGACACGACTTCTTGAAGCCACACAGCAGTGTGAGGGCAGTGCAGTCAAGCTGGGGGTCAGCTTAATGATAAGGTTAATAAGGGGGGCTGGGACTCAGGCATGCCTCCGTGAGCTGTTATTGAAAGAAGAGGAGAGGTAGAAGAGGAAAAGCAAATGTGCTTGAAGTTAAGAAAGAGAGAGAAAAGTAAATGAGAGGAATCTAAAAGAAAGAGGAGAGGAACATAGGATGGGAGCACAAATAAGAGGAAAAGAGAGAAAACTCAGAGGACAGGATAATAGAAAATAAGACTAGAATACGGCTTAGTAAATGGAGGACAGAAAGAAAATCAAGTTAACAGAAATGATGGGACAGGAAAGGAGAGAGCAGACAAGAAGAAAGATGGTAAGAAGATGATGCAAAGGGACAGAAATAGAGGAAGGAGGTCAGGAATGGAAAATATTGTGTAAGGACAGAAAAGGACAGGAAAGAAAAATAGATGAAGGGGGCTGGGAAAGAGAAAAAGACAGAAGAGGAAGAGATGCACAAAACATAGGAAATAGAGTCAGACAGAGAAGGGGAAAGTGAAAGATCATATAAACTTCTTTTCTAATATTTGAACACATCGGTGGTGTTGGGTGAAATTAATTTAGCCCTTTATTTTACTTCCATTAATGTGATGAGTAGAATAACATACCACAGTAATGAAAGTTTTATTGTTAAAGTAAAAAAACCTGCTGCTTCATATGATGTCACCACATTTCGTAGTTAATATCCTGTATGTAGTAGTAACGTGTGTCAATATGTTGCGCCATCAGTGTTTTAAAGTGTTTGATGACCTTTAAATCACCTCTGAAAAGATATGTGTAAGTAAATAATAATAATCTGTGCGGTGACAGCATGGTGCACCTGGACCAATCAGGTTGCAGCTTTGGTCAACAGATTTCCTCAGAGGTTGTATTCTCACTCCAAGCTCCTCAAGAAGCCTCCCTAATCCTTGTGTCTTCCAGGCACATTTAACAAACTGGAAGATCCCTTGAATGATTTGCGGGTCAGCCGAGGAGAGAGGACCTGAGGATGCGTACATTAATGTAATAAGACGCAGGCATGGAGTTAAGGAAGAAAAGATGACTGGCAGTTATAAAAAACAATACATTGAATTTAAAAAAGAGCTGGAATAGGAGAGGAAAGGAAAGGAAAGCAATGAGAAAGAAAAGGAAAAGAAGGAAAGGAAATTCTCAGGAAAATGATGGTCAAGAAAATGATAGAATTAAAAGGAAGGATCATGATGGCAAAATATGGAATAACAATGACAGAGTAGGGGGAAAAAGAGGACACAAATGCAATCACTTCCTATCAACAGATTAACCCTTATTCGCCTTCTACTTAACTTGTGGTTCACTTTACTGAATGAACAATAGCAGGAAGTTAACATGCACATGTGTCATGTAATCATCAGCCCATTGCTGGTAAAGGAGCTGTCATGCTTCCAGCGAGATAAGAGCAGTCATACCCCCAAGCTGACCGCCTTACACACAACACAGGCCTGTTTAGTGCACAAGCTCATTATCTTCCAGAGCAATGCATTACCCCTGCTCAGACAGCCCAGTGAGATGTAAATCCTCCACTGACAGACATATTGTAGGTGTCCAGTCACAGATGATCTCATTTTCTTCTCAAGTCTGGAAAAAAAATCCTGAATCAGCCATAATACTGCTGATACTCATCTCTAATAGCCTAATCTGAACTAAACTCTTATCCTGTGCATGTGCATGTGTGTGTGAGATTAACCCCAAGTTGTCAGGGAGGAGATGTGGCTGCGTGCTTCAGGTTTTAGCAAAAAAAAGCTGAAGCATGCACCAAAGCACCAAAGGATTTTCTGCATTTATTAATTTCTGTCAACATGTCAGTATGCCAGTGCTCCATCCAGTATACATTTTACATTACTTTTCTTGAAAATTATCAAGCAAACAGAGTGCAAAGGGAAAAGTTCAGGACCTGAGTGCCGTTTTAAAATTTCCCAATGAATCAACCAAACAAAGGGACCTACCTTAATATGTAACAGCTGCTTATATCTAAAAAATGTAAAGTACGCTCAGACAACATGATTATCAGTATTCACTAGATGCTACTTGAAATCTAGAACCAGCCTAAGAACACAGAAAAGGGAAATGGGAGAGTAACCCTGCCCATCCTCTCACCACACACATGAATATATCCTTGAGTTAGGCATTTTACTCTGGAATGACGCTTGAGCATAGCTCAGTGTACAGAAAAGAAATGCATGAGGAAACTGCCAGGTGTGAATGTGTGAAACAGTGTTTTTCTATACAAATTCATGCCCGAGTAGTCTCTGTTTAATACGTATACTTGAAAAAGTAAATTTTCCCTACTTCATATGAGCAGTAACAAAGCCTGATAAACATGTGAACGTGGCTTTCAATGTATGTTCTTCTGTGTATGAAAGCTCAGTGTACCATGAAGTTTTGTGCTTTGTTTGTGTTAACATTGTAAGCTGATCAAATATCTGATTGTTTGGAGAGATATGAGTTTGTCATGAAATCAATGGACCCTTGTATTTATCAGTGTGCCCAAGCATCTACGTATGTCTGAAGGATGGATTACTTCATTTAAGGAGTACCTTTTCTGCCATGTGGTACACTTCTTATATGATAAGCTGCTCAGGAAAACTACAATCTGTTATGTGTCCCAAGCATGTCTCCTCAAAGTTGAAGGGAAAATGTAATTCTTGAAAAAATTTTGCTATTCAACATATTTTTACAACAAAAAAACAAAACAAACTATAATACCTAAAGATCTCAAAATGTTTAATTTGGAGATCTCCAGATTAAACCAGTAATCACGCTCAGATTGCAGCAATTATTTTGTAAGAACCAATACCTTGAAATACAACGACCAGACAAGCTTGACCCCATGTGGCTAAATGTTCTACTACTAATGGATGAATATAGTGCCATGGAGACCGAGCATTGTATGGTTGATGTTAAGTTCTGTGGAATAGACTGCTGTGACTCCCTAAGCACAAATTGACAATGAATCTGGACTTTTGAATGTCAATTTCAACTTCAAACCCCTGCTAGATGGTTCTCTCCATAAAACACAAGTTCTTTGTATTTTTATTCATGAGAACTGGGTTTCTACTGGAGTATATCGCAAATACAAACAACCAAACGCGAACATTCGCTTAATTTCTGTGTATACGAACGGCAGAATGTTTTGTGTTCATTTGCTTCTACTCACTCCATTCACATTTAACCAAAGACACGAATCTTAGGAGAGGTTCCCTTCCAATTCTACTTCAGTCTGTCATCATCAAACAAGGTTGAGCTTGACTACATTTAATGGTGTAGCCGATTATGTTAATTTGGGCAGTGCTAACTTCCTATTGCAACAGATAACTGGAATCAAGTGAACAGGTTTTTACAACTTATAAGATAATCCAACCTCCTCACTAGCTTGTCACAGAGCTCAGGGAAGCCGCACAGAGATAAAATCAATTTGTCATATATTTTCCAGATGAATATTTGTCCACTGTCTGTTCGTCACATCATACCTCACCAGAGGATCTGCACACTGATTGGCTATCACAGCGCAAATGATTCGCTGAAGATTATCAGATTATCCACTCTTGTTAATAAGGAAACGAAGCAAGTGGAGTGTTGAATGCATCACAAATTTGCGTAATTTGCACGTATAATCTTCTTTCTTTAAATGGACTTTAAACGTAATTCACTCATTAATGATTTTATTTGTGTTTGGTGTGAATGCAAAATTACTTACCATAAAGCATGGCCTTATTTTCCCCATGTGAAGTGAGACGCAATTACACTCTGAGTTTGTATGCTTAAATGTTGAGGATTCAGGGAATGATCTTTGAATGATATACAATGTAACTGACCAACGTGGGCTACTTTTTGCTCTATGTGTCTGTTGTGATGCATTAGGTCCATGGTTTTGTGTTCAGCTGCTCAATTATACATTGGATGTTGAGTGAACCTTTACATGTGTAAAGTTGGACACTAAATTGTGTTAGTATTACTTTTACCCTTTAATGTTAATATCTGGTAAATATGCCCATCAGTTGTTGCTTGTTGAGCTTAAGTTTGCTATGTTTTTAGTCTATTTCTGGGGCATGCACTACCTCTAAGGTTCTTCTGAAGAATTGCCTTGACAGTGTTTTTCATTTTTTTGGATATTGCAATAATAGCCATACATTTGCATAAAGCAAGCATATTTGTCAGCTTCCATGTTGCTAAGAGATTTAAAAACGTGGAAAATATCCCTTTAAGTTACATTTACAACAACGAAAAAAGTATGATTCATATGTGATTAATGGCGACTAAACTAAGAACAATTATGCGATTAATTGTGATTGAAAACTGTATCATTTGGTAGCTGTAGTTCATACATTTAGTAGGCCCTGAATACAATACAATAACAAGCTAGTGTGAACCTGAAGCAAATATTAAGACATACATGTTTGTCCTCTGTTCTTTCCAATCAGAATCATGAGTATATGTGTGTGTGTGTGTGTGTGTGTGTGTGTGTGTGTGTGTGTGTGTGTGTGTGTGTGTGTGTCTGTGTGTGTGTGTGTGTCTGTGTGTGTGTGTGTGTAGATAGATAGATAGATAGATAGATAGATAGATAGATAGATAGATAGATAGATAGATAGATAGATAGATAGATAGATAGATAGATAGATAAAAACAGTTGCTTCATAACAAAATGTGAAACTATAAACACAGTAGGATTCAGCTTTTAAAAACAGTTTTTACATAAGGTGCTTTTCTTCAGTTGGCAGATGATGTTGTTTGTTATTACAGGAGTACCTCTGTGTGATTTGGCTTGTTGCTTTGATAAACAGCCTCTCACACTAAAACATACAAACTGACAACAATTTTACTGTTTTGATGGAAAAATGCTATTCTACGATACCTCAAAAGTTGCACACTTCTCTCCACAAGGCAGATTTTCACAATTTCCTGTCCGACAGTGATCCAAACATATACTTGGATATCTTCCTTCATTTTCACTTTAGACCCAATAAGCTCAGAAGCGGAAACAAACAGACTGATTCTTTAGCAAATAAGATGTTTTAGTTTCAATTTAATCTTATGTCACTGTATTTAAATTCATTGCAGAAGGATGTCTGTAATAGCTGTCCATGTGGAGAAAACTTCCTGCATTTTCCACAGAGTAGATGAGTTTAAAATCAGTCCAACAGAATGACAGTAGGAGCTGTAAGACCACAAGGTTGAGAAAGATAAAGGAATTCAGTTATACTTCCTGGTTTAGGACTTCTGGGAGCAGCATTCATGTTTTTATACTGATCTTCTACAACGTGTTGACATTGTTGTGGAACCATAGCAGGGAGGACATGACATCGTTATTTAGGTGCCTAGAAATAAGAATATGGAGACAAATCTGAATGAACAAATACATTTCTCTAGAGTTGCATCAGCTCAGGATGAAACTGTAACTCGCTTTTCAAGGTCTGAGAGAAGGTAAGCAAGTCTCACTTAGGGATTGAGAGGACTTGCAGTTGCAAAAAAGACCTTAACAGGGACAAAGAAAGAAACATAACAACACAGCATAACAGCCCTAACAGAGGGAGAGAGATATATGAGGAGGGCAGAGGGGGAGAAGGAGGTGATGAATGGTGTTGTTTTTCTCTGTAAGGAGGATAACTGTATCCTCCTCTGGGAGCTGCACAGCTAGAGAGCGTCTGTGAGCACCAGTCATGTGTCTCAGAGACAGCCAATGAAAATGCAGGGATTTGGTTCATATGTGAGTTTACTGGGTCAGAGTCAGAGCAGCGGAGTAGGCAACAGCCAATGAGAATGTGTTGCAGTGTCTGAATGATTAGCCAATGAGGTTGGAGTCTGGTGTCTGGTACCAGTTGATGTCTGACAGTTAGACAGACTGTATCTAATTACCACAGCCAAGGCTCAGGATGGGTCTGTGTGTGTGTGTGTGTGTGTGTGTGTGTGTGTGTGTGTGTGTGTGTGTGTGTGTGTGTGTGTGTGTGTGTGTGTGTGTGTGTGTGTGTATGGGTGGGTGGATGTTAAGTGAGGAGAGAGAGAGCAAAAATTAGAATTAGAAAGCAGGAAGGTGGTTTGGAGGTTTTGGCAAAAGTTAAAAGTAAGCATCAGATCTGGAGAGCTGCCACAATGAATAGAACATGTGCCAAAAGACAGTGTTCAATAAATACACCAGCCCTGAATTCAGATTAATTTATTAAGTTAGCATGTGAGGCGCTCATCCATCACATTACTCTGCATGCCTATTATTGTATAATCTAATTGCTGGTGCAGAGTACGAACAAAGGAAACATGCGTGTAGTTGCTGGAAGTGTGTTAAAGTGTGTGAATTGTGTTTGTTTCTCTGTTTCCTGTATGAATAAACAGGCCCTGAAAGAGAGTACAGTTTCTCACAATGTAATGGCATATCATTGTCTGTTACACATTGTTCTCTCTACCGGCAGCTTCATTACATTCAGCCACTCTATTAGAGACTGGACAAGACTGCCAGGTGTTAATGGCACCCACATACACACACAGACTTGACACACATTTATGCATTCACACACTCGTGCGCTCAAGCTCAGCCAGAGGTGAGCAGGGGTGACAGACAATGGCAGCTGGATGGAGGGGTTTTCCTGTTTTGACTGCTTCTGTCTGGCCATAAATGAACACACACACACACACACACACACACACACACACACACACACACACACACACACACACACACACACACACACACACACACACACACATACACAAACACCAAACACTCCTCCAGTTTCGCACAATGGTGTTATGTAGTGGCTGCCATGGTCTGTTTTTTCCTTCTATGTACTTGTAAGTTTTGATATGCGGCTCCTTTGCTGTTAAAGGAAATCAAGAGCATCAAGATAAAACAAGTTTCCTTTACACACACCAAGGTCAAAATACAAAAAGAAAGAAGAAATCACACATATTAATTTCTGTCATGAGTTAAATTAGCAGGTTTATGCCACTCATATCTGTTAAATATGAGACTATGCTGCTCTTGGCATTATATCTACCTACCCAGCAAGAGAACCAAATGTAAAAAAAATGTGGTGGACTGTTTCTGCCTGTGGAGCAATGTCCCAGTTTCAATGGTGTAATTCAAATTGTACTTTTTGCCAATAATGATAGGATTATTATTAAATTCAGACATATGTACACTGTTCTGCTTCTGGTTCGATGGCATCTATGATGTTGGAGATAACACAATAAGTATTTGATCAAGATGGAAGATGACTTTTTTAACCAATCCGTTATCTTAAGTGGCCTGCATTTATTCATTTTTATATTTAATTATTGATGGTTTATTTGTTAGGGACAGATACAGTATACATAGACAAACTGAGAACAGCCATCTCATGCAAGTATCATAGCAACGTGTTTTTAGCGAATGCTAATTTGCAACACCATCACTAGAAGGGCTTTGAGAGAGTAAAATATTAAAACAGTGAGTGAAAAGAAAAGAGAAAAGGTATGAAAAGTACAGCTAGATACAATAAAACACACAGTTAGCAATGGCAATGACTGCAGCTTTGTTGCTGAATTAACCAGGATTTGGTGACTCTCTTAAACGTGGGTAAGTTTCAAGTGATCAGGTAGAGAGTTCCAGGCTTTAACTCCTTTTACAGAGAGAGCTGTTTGAGCAAAAGATGTTTTGCAGAATTGAACTTTACAGTCACCACTTAGAGCCGCTCTGGTGGATCTGCTGCATTTCTGTAGCCTCTTTATGTGTATGCAGAAAGGTAGAGGGGCAAGTCCACTTAAACATTTGAACACAAATTTTACATCATGGAAATTGATAGAATTACTAAAACTTAAAATTTTGTATTTACTTAAAATGTGACAGTGGTGATGTCCAATTGTTTTTTTATCCAAGATTTTGAAGGCCTGATCGTAAAGGTTCTCTAAGGATTTGATTAGGGACTGGTTTGTCAGGGACCAGTCTGTTAAACCATAAGACAGATGTGAAAGAATCATCGCATGAGTCTGCTGTATACTGAGGGGCCCAATTTGAGGGTTTAGAAATATTGTCATCTTATCCAAAATATCATCCATTATTATCCATCATATCAAGAATATACATTACTTATACTAATGGAAACTAAACCTCTGGTTAGTCAGGTTTGTTTGTTGAATTGCCTCTGCTTCCCCTGACTCTATTTACTGCCCCTCTCGCTCGACCTCGGGCCTGTCCCCTCTGACCCGATGAGGTGCTTTGCTCAGGACTGTAGTCCGGATCAGAGTCTAAAAAGCTCTCACCACGGGGCTCTGACAAGCAAAAGAATGAATGACATTCAGTAAGTCCTACAGAAAATGTATATGTATCATAGCGTCCGTCCGGACGCTGTAGGGATGACGAGCCGATTCGAGAACACGTTGAGCTTTACTAACCGGTCATTGTCGGCCGTGAACACGCCAACCAACAAAGCAACAATCAATGTTCGAATGAATGAAAAACTTCTCCTCTTGTCTCTCCTCTCTCCGCTCGCACTCTACACCTCAGTCTCCTGATGCCTTCACTAACTGTCAACACTGTAGGAATAAGAACATCTACACTGAACACGTTTAACAAACAGTAGAGTTGTTACAGTATTATAACTTTTCTCCTGATATCGTGTCACCAGTACAACTGGATAATGCTAGAATGACAGTTGTGAGTACTAAGAGCAGCCATGTTTGTTTGTGTTTTAACTTTCACTGTGATAATGTTTTGGTGGCAAATCAGCGCCGCTCATGCATGTGAGCGGGGGGGGGAGGGGGGCGTCATTTTGGAGGAGCTCCAAGGGGAGGGGGGGAGGGGTTAGATGGAGTCCTGAAGACATGCTACATTCAAATTTATGCTAGTTTTCCGAGACTACCAACCCCAGCTTTAAACAGTTAAACTATTGGCATAACCTCAAGAAGAGCATTCAAAAAATTATGTACAAAAAGACCACGTAATACAAATGTATCAATCAATCAATCAATCAATCAATCAATCTTTATCTATATAGTGCCGAACCACAACAAAAGTGATCTCAAGACGCTGGTAGTTGATTCCAAAGGAGAGGAGTCTGATAACTGAAGGCTCTACCTCCCATACTACTTTTAGTGACTTTAGGTACGACCAGTAGGCCTGCATGCTGGGAGTGTCGTGTTTTAGAGGGGGAATAGAGCTCTTCAAGATACGGAGATCTCTGATCGTTAAGAGCTTTGTTGGTCAGAAGAAGGATTTTTAATTCTATTCTAGATTTCATGGGGAGCCAGTGTAGAGAAGCTAACACAGGAGATATTTATATGAATAGAGCATGTGGTAATTTGTCTTCCTGTGTCGATTTTGACTTTGATCACTTCGACAGTTACAGAAGAGTCATCCTCTGTGATAAAAATAATGATTTAAGGATGGTTATTTAAACAAACTTGTTGTATGAATAGGCTGACCAGCATTGGCATCATCACAGCAGGGTTTGTATCCATCTGGCTGAAGGCTTTGTTTTAAGTTTCACCCACTCTTACTTTCTCTAGGATCTCTCTCTTTTTCTGAATATAAACTGGGAACACTACTAAGCAGCAAAGAAAAAACAATCCTGTTATTCATTCCATAGAGAGCATGAGTACTGGTAGTGCCCCAACACTGCAAAGGGCTGTTGTTGTTATTCTTTGATCATACCAGCAGGAATAACAATCTATAATGTATGATGCTCAGTCTAGTCTGGGAACACTAGGCATTGCACCTTTAATTATTGATCAAACAGAACAGATTTAATATCAATCACCGAAGCATAGCAGAAGTAAGCAAAGTGAGAGGAATGTAGGAATCTCTTGAGCACTGTCTTTAAAAATGTACAGTCAATCCTGTGGTGGTGAAGGTAATACTGTCAAAGTTCTCACATGTTTCCTCAACCCAGAGTCTTCCAGACTGCTGTGTGGCCTCTGCAAGCTCATTTCCCCCCATAAACAAGTATATCAGGGAACTCAACCTCAGCTGAAAATGCATGCTGGATGCCTGGATATGGACTCCTGACAGTCACCAGGCCACTGAAATCCTAGACTAACATAATAATACCGTCCTCTGGTGTAGCCATGTATATGAGGCAGCCTGTTGTGAATGTGAACACACTCTTAACAATTAAGTGTATCCCTAACAGATCCCGCAAAGATGACTTCAAACAGATGCTAGCACTGCATCTTTTTGACTTTATTTGACTTTACCTATTAATAGTATTACTATTGCTACAGTTGCAAGCTATACCTTAACCCCTACACTGCTTACGGTTACTATTACTGTTCATATTAATTCAGATGAAGTACTTTTCTTGTAGAAAAAAGGTCATAATATATCATAAATCCTATTTCCACCAACTTTGTCCTAAAGTTTTTCTTCAATTGTAAAATGAGACTCTGAAAGGCACTATGGCTTTAGTCCACTGAGTGGGAGAAATGTTCAGCTGAGGAACACTGATTACATTGGGCTTGTAAGGGGCCTGCAGCTGTAGAAGCAATCAAACACACACACACACACACACACACACACACACACACACACACACACACACACACACACACACACACACACACACACACACACACACACACACACACACACACACACACACACACACACACACATATTTTCAGCTTCCTGGCTTTTACTGTCTATTGTTATATTTAGTGACCTGGCTTCTACAGACCACTTTCAACACTCGGGGTACAATTAGAAACGGACAAAGTCTGAAACACACACTCACATACAGTAGAGTCTGAAGGGGCCCTCTCCACTCTAAACAGACATGTAAGGAGAGTAAGGTCTGGCATACACTGTGCAATTATATAAATGTTGTGGTGGACTGACAACTCACACTGTATGACTGAATCATTTATGAGGCACAACCAAGTCTCAAAGATTTTGTGCTCACACTGTATAATATATAAACACAGTCCTTTTACTGCGCAACCTGTATGCTCTCATTTAATGCATCAAATCGGGACGGTGCGAAAACAAAAGGTGAAAATTAAGAAGCTTTAAAAACAGCAGTGATGTAGCAGCACCAGTGGTCCTAATGTTACAGCTGATCAGTGTATGTGTTTTTCAGATGGCCACATCAAGCGGTGGCATTTTGCACGGGCACAACCAAGACAAAAAAAAAAAGCCCTGAAGTTGGCTCTTGGCCCTCCTCTGAGAGAGAGACTCACCGACTGACTGGGACTTTCCCAAGGATCTCAGAAAGAGGGAGGAAGCAGACAGCGGGAGCAACAGAGGACAGGAACAAATACAGGAGGAGGAAAAATTGATGAGCTGTCTTGTGAATTGTCTTTATTATGTTTTTGGTTCCCACAGTGGAAATGACCCAGTTATTACTCCTCACTGTTTTAAATGGCTTACAACACAACACAGGAGAATCCAAGTAGTAGTGTAACTAAAAGACAACTTCTTGATGTTAGTAAAGTTGCTGTGTTATCTCAATCCAGAGAGGCCTCACTGAGATAAACACTGAAAGAATCCTTTCACCCCGGTTTGTAGTTATTGAGATTGTGTGTCTCTGTGTGTGTTACCACATCAGTACAACAGAACTATTCTGTATTATGTTGGTATATCTTTTGTATTTGAACATTTGCTATTTGGATATTTTCATTTCTATAGGTTTGCTTATCTGTAGTATTTTGAGGTGCATTTGAGGGTTTGTGTGTTTTTAGTAGCATCAGATTTTGTTGAAACTGGTTAAAAGTATCAGTGTTGGCCTTCCAAAACCTCTCGTCAGTCTTACTCCAGCCTGAAACCTGAGAGAGAAAAAAGAGGGAGAATGCAAACCACATCTTAGCCTGCCAAAAGTCACATTTCCCCTCCACAGTATAGCTGCTTTACATTAAATCTCACACATGCATGGCAGAGCCAGAGTCCATCCACTTCACATTTCATTACCAAAAAAGCTGAAACTGTTATAAAAGCCTCTGCAATACAGTACAAACCTCCAATGTGACTTTATCAAAACCAAAGATGAAGAAGACAAAGTGGAGGTTAGGTAGTGGAGAGGAAGCACAAGAGAAGAGTGCACAACAATGGATTCCTCCCAGAGTGAGGAGCTATAGAAATTGAAGAAACTGCGGTTAAACATAGCCGTCTATGAGTGATTAGTTCTCTGGAGGGTATACACTGGACATTAAAGTAGGTGGAGTCACTGCGGTCACATGCAATCCAGAAAGCATTTCGTACATGGTACTGAAAGCACTGAGTAAAAGGATCAGCATTCAGCCTGATATCTGCAAAAACATAGCAAAACTTATAAACAACTGAGGGGTTAACTACAAAGTATGATTAAAAGGAGAAATCATGTCTGAATGAGTTTTTAGTGTCACGTCACTGGCTCTAGTTCAACCAGGCTATGATCAAAGCTTAAGCTTTAAAAAGCCTGGAAAGTGCAGACCTGCATATGGAATTGGAAACTGTAATGTTACATAAATAAAGCCATATAACAAAGTCATGCAGTAACAGCAAGATTCCCCCAGCTCCTTGTCCGGTCTGTCTTGGAGCCGTCATAACACTAGATCTGATAGGTTTCTATTCCAGTCAATGTGTTAACTTCCACTGGATCCACTACGATGCATTACAGACTTATATTTTTGCCTGATGCCTGAGCACAATGCATATATCTAAACAGAGCAGAATGAGCAGAACCGTCATAATGAGCGGAGCCAGGCCTGGAGTCAACAGGTCAGAGGTTTTCATAGGCCAATAAAGACTAATTGGATGAGGAGAGGAGTCAGATAATCATTGATTCAATAATTACTGCGGGAAAACCTTGGTCAAACCGCAGCACATGAGACACAGATCTGGAAGTCGGATGCAAGACTAACCTGGGACTTCCACCAAATTCTTGTTCAGTATATCTCCAATCTACTGTGGTCTGGTTCCGTGCTCTCTCATCTATCAACACCATTCCGGCTGCGTTTTCGGAACGGAGCACTAAGCAGGGCCGCTACACAGCTGGAGTCACGTGACCGAGGTACTCCAGCAGTAATTACTGCATTATGGAATGTCCTCCTCCTCTCCTCATCCATGTTGTCTTTACTGGCCTCTGAAAACCTCTGACCTGTTGACTCCAGGCCTGGCTCCGCTCGGCATGATGGTTTGTTGTTGTAGTTAAGTGAAATACGATCTGGTGATAACACAGAGTGTTTTATTCTGAAAATTAACCGGATGTTATTCTTTTGTTTTGGTGCCTGACTTCCTGTCCGGCTCGATCTTCTCTGTTGAGATTTATTCATCATGATCCGGCATCCGGCAAAAATAGAAGTCTTGGGTATCTGATCCGGAGGGCTTTGACCTGCCGGATCAGCAACGCAGCCAGATCGTTCAGAGTGGATCCAGTGGCAGTTAACACATTGCCTACAATAGAAACCTATCAGATCCGGTGCTGTGATGGATCAGAGACGGACCGGACATGGATCTGGTGGAATTTGGATGTAACTGTGTATGCTTCCCATCAAGGTGCTACTGCATTGATTTAGTGAAACATAAAGTCTGACCCTCTTCCGGTCTCCTTTTGCCTGTTGCTTCGGATAAATTAAGACTTTAGATTTCAGTGGATCATCCGTACAGTAAATGAAAATCACAGCATCTTAGGTCATTGGATATCATTTTAACACTTGTTCCTGATCCTGCTAAGTCCCTGGAAGCTAGATTGCAGTCGAAGACTTTTGTTTTTACTGAGTCTATAGGTATTTATCACAGATCAAATCAATAATCTATCATGATTTCAATTTTTCAATAACGGTTATTGAGTTTTCCTGGAAGTGAAAGTATCCAGCCTAATCCAAGTTTGTCCAGATGAAATCGTGTATCATTGCGAAAGCTTAATGTTGCATTCACAACAAAAATGAATGAAATCATTTGCGCAAATGAATTGCCTATTATAGACCTGTCCCCTCTCATCTGAGAGTTTATTCAGTTCTGAACAGGACATCAATGGATACAAAAGTCTTGTGTAAAAACGTCTGAGCATCAGTGAGTCCATAGACCAAAAAAATGATAAAAAACCATACACTCCTCTATATCCTTTGTGTATATATGGCCTTCTGTCTCCCTGCTCTCGATTTAGTGATATCACTGGTGTGTGTTTAAAACAGAAACACTCCTGCCAACACATTGAGAAAAACATACGTCCAAAACAAACACCGGTGAGTATTTTATCAGTGTATTTCAAACTGTAATAGGATGATAAAGTCTGTCTTTCTCCAACTCTCTCAGTCAGCATATGGACTGGTTTCAACACACCCTGATTTGGCTGACTTTCAGAAAGTCACAGGACATTTATCTTTATTACCTTCTTCCTCTCCTTACCTTATAGAGAAATGACTAATACAGATGTGCTCTATAAACTCATCTACCTCTCTGTGCCTCGCTCTCTTTCTGTCTCACTTTTGCACTTACATGGTTTACTGCCTTATACCTCACACTGTGCTTATGTACACATATAGAGCTTTCCATCTGGAGAATATATCACACCACTGGCTTACAGAATTTCAGAGGAAATAACTTTTGCTGCTCTTTTCTTCTCCTTTACTCATGTTCTCCTGATCACACACACATCAGAAAGGGTAAAGAAACTCTTGAAAAGAATGTACCCACCTTTTATGATAAGGTGATGACATGGGTTGTGTCCTCCAGTGTATGTGTGTGAATGTCAATTTGATTTTAAAAAAAAAAAAAAGATGAACTTCTTCCATCCGTTTATGAATTAGTGTGTTAAAGAAGGGAATTACATGAAGTGTGAAGCCCTTTTAATAATCAAGCATGAATTATTATCTGAAAATAAGGACTGAAAAGCACACTCATTGTTACGAGTGATGGATATGTTTCAAAAAGTAGAATAACTGTGTTACTCATGACTGAAAGCTCCATTTTTACTCCATTCTCAAAATAAGATTACACAACCTGGAAACACTTTTTGACAGTCACTGTTCAAACACACCTCTGACTCACAGAAATTCATGTTGCTTTGACATAAACATGCATATATGTCTCTGATAAAGCCACTGCAAATGCACCATTGCAACTTGAGCAAAAACAATAGTAAGTTAATTTCTGGGGTTTACTGTGTGACTTCTTTGGAATAGTTTTAGACTGATTCACTATACAAGACACAATAAAGCTTTCTTACAATTTTCCCACGAAGCATCTCTGCTGAACGAGCCCATTAACCCACCCTTAGGCTCAATATATTGTCCATCATTACTTTCTATTCTTCTCTATTCCACTTAGATTTTTCATTCATCTTTGTTTTAATTATTATTATTGAAGGAAAGAAAAACTCAGTTGCGTCAGATTCCAATATGTCCAGGTGGCACACTCGGCAAGGTCCATAGTAACACACACACACACAATTACTATGGAATGATCCACCAAGTTACCAAAATAACTTTATTCTGTACCCATCACAGATACATCCAGAAAAACTTTTATTTTAAAAGAGCTCAGAAGATACTGGATGTAACACCATAGGGAATTTAAGGGAAGAGGCAAAAAAGTACCTTTTACAAATGCTGTTGACATCAGCGGTCAAATATATCACGATGTGTTTGTTGGAAGGTGGAGCCCTGCCCTGACTGTGTTGGTGAATTAAAATGTCATTTTTATTTAACTTATTTATTTACTTCTTTTTAGTTGTATTTCTGTTTTTCTCTTCCTTCCTTCTTCAATATTTCTATATGAATGTATTATTTCCTCTTATTTGTTCATTAATTTATTTGAAGGTATGGCTTTTATGTTATGGTTATTGAAATATTATATTTTATGAAACTATATAGCAACAGATACAGTAAAGATGTAAAAATGACTGTTTAAGTTGCCTAAACCAAAATGAAAACTATGTTCAAAAATATGAGAAAGAGTTCAAGAGAGACAAAAAGTCTTATGTTATAGCAAAAAATAAATGTAGAATAAATCTGTGACCTTTGGGGCACAGACACAACATTACTAGACATGTCCACAAGATGCTTTTAACAAAACTGTATGACATGAAAGTGCATGGATATGTTTCTGAGAAGAGGCAGATATATATCAATGTGTTTTATCAGAGGCTTCGTGCCTCATAATCATCTTCCTTCACCCAAGGTCAAGCAAAACATTATTTTCTTTCTCTGCTGACACCCTGCTCATACTTGACCTGAATGCTCTGACCCTGCTTTCAAATATTTACTTAAAAAAACACGGAAAAAAATACAACAGTCTGAAGAACCTCTGTATCATATCTTATAAGTCTGCCCATGTTTGACCTTGATTAATGTCTAGACGGGAGGCAGCATACAAACATAACCTGAGTGCTTCTCCTGAGTGCACTGTATCAGATGTAATGACCCGCCTGCCTTCAGTCCACTTACGTAAGGGAAGATTACACAAGTAAAAAATCACTGCAAGGAGCCGGGAAATATAGCTCAGTGAATCTGTATTTATTTTATCAAGTGTGTGAGCTACAGTATATGTAAGGGGACCAATTGAGTGTGTTTAGAAGAAAGAGGGATGTGCATGTGTCTGTGTGTGGATCCAGACAGAGCAATGAAGGAGAAAGAGTCAAACAGTCTCTGTGGTTTGGGAGAAAGGGAGCAATTCATCATCTTGGCATGGCTGAGCAGTTAGGACTGTTGAAAATGTACATTATATACAACTACTTTGGCAGTATTGCTCTTCACAGGAGTCACAGCAGCTATTGCATTAGTCTGAATACAAAAAGGGAGATGGGAAAGACTGCAAACAGGAAGAAGAAGAGGAGGAGGTGGCAGTGTGAGAAGTAGAGGTGTGGGTTTGACTGGAACAGCAGAAGGACTGCTGGAGCTGCTTCACACTTCAAGGGCTTTAGTGACAGGGAAGCTGCTTTATTCTGCACCATCAGCAGTTTTGCTCATGAATGTGTGTGTGTGTGAGTGAATGTAGTAAATGTGTGTCTGTCCACAGGGAATGAAAACTCGCTGTGTTGTTCTTCTATAAAGCAAGGACACTTTCCTACATGGATGCAAAGGACAAGCACACGCATACTATACAGCATATACCATTTCAGGGTTCCCACTCTTTTCCAGAGATCATTTTCCAGGACATTTCCAGGACATTTTCATTGATGATCAAGCTGGTACGACAGTCTAAATCTAGTTCCTAATTTAGTTCCTAAATAGTCTAATATGTTCCTCTCAGTGGAAGTCTACATTGGTACGGTTCTGGTACGGCCCTGGTACGGCCCTGGTTCGGTTATGTTCGGGTTCGGTTCTGGTTAGGTTCTGGTACGGTTCTGGTTCGGTTCAGTTCGGTTCTGGTTCAGTTCTTGTATGGTTCTGGTTCAGGTCTGGTACGGTTCTGGTTGGGTTTGCATGAGTTTGGTTCTGGTTCTGTTTGCTTAAGTTAAGTTCTGGTTCTAACCCTAACCCTAATCATAATCCTAACCCTAACCCTAACCCTTATCCTAACTCTAACCCTAATCCAAACCCTAACCCTAACCCTAACCCTAATCATAATCATAATCCTAACCCTAATCCTAACCCTAAGCATAACCCTAAACCTAATCCTAATCCTAACCCTAACCCTAATCAGAACCCAAACCCTAATCAGAACCCTAACCCTAATCCTAACCTTAACCCTAACCCTAATCACAACCCTAACCCTAATCACAACCCTAACCCTAATCCAACCCCAACCCCAGTGCTTATAACACTAACCCTAACCCTAATCACAACCCTAACCCTAATCAGAACCCTAACCCTAATCCTAACCTTAACCCTAACCCTAATCACAACCCTAACCCTAATCACAACCCTAACCCTAATCAGAACCCTAACCCTAATCCTAACCTTAACCCTAACCCTAATCACAACCCTAACCCTAATCACAACCCTAACCCTAATCACAACCCTAACCCTAATCACAACCCTAACCCTAACCCTAACCCTAATCACAATCCTAATCATAACCCTAATCACAACCCTAACCCTAACCCTAATCACAACCCTAACCCTAACCCTAATCACAACTCTAACCCTAATCACAACCCTAACCCTGACCCTAATCACAACCCTAACCCTAACCCTAATCACAACCCTAACCCTAACCCTAATCACAACTCTAACCCTAATCACAACCCTAACCCTGACCCTAATCACAACCCTAACCCTAACCCTAATCACAACCCTAACCCTGACCCTAATCACAACCCTAACCCTAATCACAACCCTAACCCTAACCCTGATCACAACCCTAACCCTAATCACAACCCTAACCCCAATCACAACCCTAACCCTAATCCTGACCCTAATCACAACCCTAACCCTGACCCTAATCACAACCCTAACCCTAATCACAACCCTGACCCCAATCGCAACCCTAACCCTAATCCTAACCCTAATCACAACCCTAACCCTGACCCTAATCACAACCCTGACCCTAATCACAACCCTAACCCTAACCCTAATCACAACCCTAACCCTAATCACAACCCTAACCCTAACCCTAATCACAACCCTAACCCTAATCACAACCCTAACCCTAATCACAACCCTAACCCTAATCACAACCCTAACCCTAATCACAACCCTAACCCTAATCACAACCCTAACCCTAATCCTAACCCTATCCCTAATCACAACCCTATCCCTAATCACAACCCTAACCCTAATCACAACCCTAACCCTAACCCTAATCACAACCCTAACCCTAATCCTAACCCTATCCCTAATCCCAACCCTATCCCTAATCACAACCCTAACCCTAATCACAACCCTAACCCTAACCCTAATCACAACCCTAACCCTAATCCTAACCCTATCCCTAATCACAACCCTAACCCTAATCACAACCCTAACCCTAATCACAACCCTAACCCTAATCCTAACCCTATCCCTAATCACAACCCTATCCCTAATCACAACCCTAACCCTAATCACAACCCTAACCCTAACCCTAATCACAACCCTAACCCTAATCCTAACCCTATCCCTAATCACAACCCTAACCCTAATCACAACCCTAACCCTAGAATCAGGGTGAGAATGGTTTTGTAACAGAATAAATGCATAGAATTGGGCAAGTATAAGGCTTCTCATAAAAACACTATGTAAAAGGGTTCTGGTTCTGTTTGCTTGAGTTGGTTCTGGTTATGTTTGTTTGAGATTGGTTCTGTTTGCTTGAGTTTGGTTCTGGTTCTGGTTCTGTTTGCTCGAGTTCGGTTCTGGTACGGTTCTAGTATGGTTCTAGCTCGGTTTTGGTATGGTTCGGTTCTGGTTCGGTTCTGGTTCGGTTCTGGTTCGGTTCTGGTAAGGTTCTGGTACGGTTCTGGTACAGTTCTGTTTCGGTTCGGTTCTGGTACGGTTCTGGTACGGCCCTGGTTCGGTTCTGGTAAGGTTCGGTTCTGGTACGGTTCTGTTTCGATTCGGTTCTGGTACGGTTCTGGTACGGCCCTGGTTCGGTTCTGTTCAGGTTCGGTTCTGGTTCAGTTCTGGTTCGGTTTTGATAAGGTTCTGGTACGGTTCATTTTTGGTTCGGTTCAGTTCTGGTACGGTTCTGGTACGGCCCTGGTTCGGTTCTGTTCGGGTTCGGTTCTGGTTCAGTTTGGTTCGGTTCTGGTTCGGTTCTGGTAGGGTTCTTGTAAGGTTTTGGTACGGTTCTGGTACGGCCCTGGTTCGGTTCTGTTCGGGTTCGGTTCTGGTTCAGTTCTGGTTCGGTTCTGGTTCGGTTCTGGTAGGGTTCTTGTAAGGTTCTGGTACGGTTCTGGTTCGGTTCAGTTCGGTTGTTGTTCAGTTATTGTATGGTTCTGGTTTGGTTCTGGTTCAGGTCTGGTACGGTTCTGGTTGAGTATGCATGAATTTGGTTCTGGTTCTGTTTGCTTAAATAAAGTTCTGGTTCTAACCCTAAACACAACCCTAAACCTAACCCTAACCATAATCACAACCCTAAACCTAACCCTAACCCTAATCATAACCCTAACCCTAGGATCAGGGTGAGAATGGTTTTGTAACAGAATAAATGCACAGAATTGGGCAAGTATAAGGCTTCTGTACGTAAAAGGGTTCTGGTTCTGTTTGCTTGAATTGGTTCTGGTTCTGGTTCTGTTTGCTCGAGTTCGGTTCTGGTTTGGTTCAGGAAAGGTTCTGGTACGGTCCTGGTACGGTCCTGGTACGGTTCCTTTCTGGTTCGGTTCTGGTTCAGTTCTGGTTCGGTTCTGGTTCGGTTCTGGTTCGGTTCTGGTTCGCTTTTGGTAAGGTTCTGGTACAGTTCTGTTCGGTTTGGTTCTGGTACGGCCCTGGTTCGGTTCTGTTCGGGTTCGGTTCTGGTTCGGTCCTGGTTCGGATCTGGTTCGGTTCTGGTTCGGTTCTGGTAGGGTTCTGATAAGGTTCTGGTAAGCTAACCGTAATCATAATCACAACCCTAACCCTAACCCTAATCCAACCCGAACCCCAGTCCTAATCATAACCCTAATCCTAAACCTAATCACAACCCTAACCCTAACCCTAGGATCAGGGTGAGAATGGTTTTGTAACAGAATAAATGCACAGAATTGGGCAATTATAAGGCTTCTCATAAAAACACCATACGTTAAAGGGTTTTCAACACAAACCATTATTTTTTGCAAAGTCAAGGTTAAATATATGGCTACAAAAGATCCTAAATTAAGAGCCGTTCAGGAGTTGAAAGAGCCGGCTCTTCTTTGGGAGTCAAGTTAAAAAGAGCCGGCTCTCTGAAAGGAGCTGAACTTCCCATCACTAAAGCACATGCTTACTACCATTTGCACTCTTAGTTGCCCTTGGAACTATTTGTATTGTAAAACATATCAATGTAAATACTTCAGACCTGTACCATAGTGATAAACAGATAACACTTCAATTTGAATCAAGTAAATACCACTTGTATACTTTAAAACAGAGGGTCATTTCATTCCTTGTGGACTCAACATGACAGCATTTATACTTTTCAAGTAATTGATCTTAAATGCTTTCAGAAAATGAACAGTAGCAAGACTCACGTATCCCTTCGAGCCACCAAATGGTATCAGTGGTAACAATGGTGCATATGCTGTTTTGTAATGACACAGCACAATTTTATAATTTATTAGAAATTTATTCAAATGATTTCATGGACCCCCACGCTATGGTTCACGGACCCCCAGGGGTCCCAGGACTCCACTTTGAGAACAACTGAGCTAGAGTACTGTAATTGAGCTCTCAGCCTGCAGAGAAAGTTGTGAGGCACAGACCCCCAAGCTCTCTGCCCGACTCCACTGGTCACACTATAACTTAAATATAAGACTCTTTGAATCAAAAGAGCACTCTACAAGGTTCATGTACCATAAAACTAAACAATATACCCCCGTTTCCTGTGAATGCATGATTATGAAGTGAAGGAGAAAAGATGTGAAAAAAGTTGTGCAGTGTCGCTGTCTTTTCCAGCACAGCGTGCACTCAACTTTCAACGAATAGGGATGTGTTTTGTTAATTGGGTCAGGTCGCACGCAGCCATGTTGGAATAATTTTCCAGGACTATATGTGATTTTCCAGGACATTTGACCTTTTCTCCCATTTTCCAGGTGTTTTCCAGTACTGGAAAACTGGTCAAATGTTTTCCAGGTTTTCCAGGACGCGTGGGAACCCTGCATTTAGTTCACTGTTAAAAGGGTGTACCAATCCACTGTACTGGGATGGGCTGTTTTGGACATGATACTTTGATAACTTAATACTTTATTCCTTTTTAAGTGTGTTACATATGTTACTACATCTGTGTTTGACAGTGAGTTGTGACCTTTAACTAACTTACATTGACCCTCAGTGGGTAGTGTCGTCTCTAGGGATGTTAACATTAAGAATTTACTCAAACACGTTTTTTGTTTCGATTTTGAATCACCTGCAACAAACATCATATGGTCTCATATTACATTCAGCTATCAGGGAGATGTTTTACGTCTAAAGCATGTTTCGATGTGAATCAGCTGACTAAGGGTGTTGTGCACAGCGGAGACGCTCAACTCGGGGATGCATCTCTGCAACAGGTCTCCATGAGCGCTTTTTTTCAGACTCGTTATGCCCCTGTTACACTCCTGACTGACACCTGACCACATTCACATGCTAATTTTTCTCAATAAGAACAAGGAGAGAGAAAACTGGACACTGCGGGTCTTAAATATGTTTCTGTTCAGTTCTCTTGTTGCAGCAAATCCTTTGATATTTGGTGTGTTTAACATTTGTAATCCTCAATATGATCCGTAGTTATGTAATACTGTCAGTTATATACACTGGGTCGCTAAGGAAAATTTGATTTAGGGGAAAAAATGCATTAGGAATTGTTTTTGACATGAATAATGTCTAATTGTTTTTGATGATTAATTGATAATTGATTGTTAACAATTCCAATGATCCATCACGAAGAACACTTGAAATTGACATCCCTAGTCGGCTCTTAATTGGAATGTTGGCAGATTGACTCCACCTCCAGCAATCACATGCCGAAGTGTCCTTGGGCAAGACACTGAACCCCAAATTGCTCCTGCTGCTGTTCAGCGGTGTGTTAATGTGTATGAATGAGATTAGCTAATACTGATGGTCCCTTACTATAGCAGCCTACTATCAGTGTGTGAATGTGGTGTGAATGTGTGAAAGCAACGAGTAGTGCTTCCAGTGGTCAAAGACTAGAAAAGCGCTATATAAGTACAAATCCATTTACCATTACCATGAGGTAAATGGACTGTAATTATGAAGCTCTTTCTCTAGACTTCTGATCACTCAAAGCGCTCTTATATTACATGTCACGCACATACAGATGGCAGAGGCTGCTATATAAAGCACTCATCAGTTTCGACTAATCTCGATGGCACAGCAGCGGCTGAAGTTAGGGGTTGAGTATCTGGCCTAAGGACACTGCAGCACGTTGACGTTGTGACCGGGGATCGAACTCCGATCAACTCTACCACTGAGCCACAGCCCCCATATCACTTATTGCGTCTTTAAATTAACAGTAATACATCTTTCCAGTCTGTACATATTTCAGCATTCACCCTTTCACACACATTTATTCACTGTTTTAGTGCTGTGCAAAGCAAATGGCCAATGTACCTTTACAAATCATTGGAACACATTACCAGGGATGTAAACAATGAATCGATTATCGATTAACCCCTGATCCTCTGACGGGAGGGCAATGCACTCAACATCTGAACCGAGGCTCCCTTGACAGCTCATTTATGACCTTAAACAAGCAAAGGAATTACTAATATTTTACAATTTTTTGCGCCTGTTTTCAATTTAAACTCTTCGTGATTTAGCGTTTTCAGCGTTCAGTGCAAAAACGCCGTTGCGTCAGCTGATTTTTATTGAGCGTTCTCAGAGCTTTTCATTAAAAAATGTTACATTTTTGGAACGCCCCGCTGTGCTCATAAATGTCTCTTCTTGATCACCGACCAATCAGAATCAAGTACAGGAGGAACTTCTGATATCAACTTTGTCAACAACAATGGTGGCGGTCCTACAAAGGAGAAAAGTTATCACACTCGTTTTTTAGAAGTCAAATTTCCGAGTTTAGTTTTTACAGTTTCTAGTTGAAATGTCATTGAATGGAAGCAAGTATATATGAAGCATACAAAGCATTTTAAAACAGACCTAACTATCCTTACTTAGGGAAGCAGAAGTCCTGCAGGATGACTTTTGGTACCTAGCAACAGCAAAACGCTGGTGAGAAGCGCTCTGAAATTAAAGTCATGGACGCTCAGAGCGCAAAAAACGGCGGCAGTGGACACAGCACCTGATACTGTGATTCAGCCATTTCAAAGTATTAAAGTTTTTACAGATCATAAGCTAGTTAGCATTAGCATTGACCAGTGTCTGAGCTTAATGCCCTACACATCAGCCTGTTAAATGAGTGCACATAAACACATGTGAATTTCAAAAATAAAACTGTGCCATGGCTACTTTACTTTCCTGTGAAAAATGTTGCTGAATCATGAAAAAAGTTGAGATTCAACCATGAGGCTGCATGGCGTATGTCGCATTTTTTATTTGTTTTTTGGAATAATTCCAACTTTCATCAAAGTTAAAATCTGTCAGCCAAATCCCCGCTCCGTGTAGAGTTGTAAGCCTCACGCTATTATTCAATGATGGGAGACGTATAAAAAGCTCTTTGTATCATTCAAGAGGTCGTGATGAATGAAAAACAGTGAACATATGAAAATTCAAAAAAAAAAAAAATAGTGAGTCTCAGCAAGGCTGTAGTAGGATGGCACAGTGGCACCCAGAAGTTAAGTGCAGCCATAGGACATCCATTCACTCTGTGACAGGGTGTCACTTCACATGATTTATGATGGGTAATTATGGTTATGGAGGTGACATCATATCCTACTCACTGGCTCCCTTATGTATCCATGCTGTGTAGAAGTGTGTGTGTGTGTGTGTGTGTGTGTGTGTGTGTGTGTGTGTGTGTGTGTGTGTGTGTGTGTGTGTGTGTGTGTGTGTGTGTGTGTGTGTTAGTATGTGTGTTTGTGACTAATTAGTTATGCTGTCTGGATCCAGCAGCAACTGTCTTTGTTTTTTTACAGAGCGGAAGACAAGGCATGTCACAACAACATATCTCACAGTTCCTGCAGACATGCAGCAGTGCACACACAATCATGCACACACATAAACACACAAGCACACATGGGTCTGGCAAAGAAGGTCTCTGCCTTGCTTTTTTGCTTTTATTTTCAAAGCTTTGTTCATTGAGGAACAGGCATTTGAACCTCAGTGGGGAGGGGGTAAGTCATTAACAGAAGAGACGATTAATCTCGTTTCTTGACAGAACTTATCATCAGTTGACTACAGTGAATGTGGCGGCAGAGAAAAAGAGTGCAGCAATATCTAAACAATTAGTCTCTCGACCCTCTCTTTTTGCACAGTATCTTGAACTGGTGCCACACAAATAAAAATTAATGACTATCTTTTGATTGAGGACACAAGGGCTGCTGAAAAAAAAAAAAGGGCTAATTAAAGGAGGCATTGAACACTTAAACTTACACCTGAAGCATATTTAACTTACCTGTAAGGAATGTGCTTCATAAAAAAAATTACCATCGCTCTTACTATTGCTGTTTTTAACCATAGACTGTATAAAATATGGACGTAGTATCCGTGACATCACCCATCTGTTTCTGAAGAGCTGTTTTGAAGCCAATCGGCAGCGGCAGCCATGTTGCTGCTGTGGAGCCAGTGTGACGTAAAGAGGCGGGCTTTGAGCCTCCTAGCCGTGCAGTGTTCCCGCAGGCAGATGTGCCTCTCATTGGAAGACTAGAAATCTCAATATCTTCAAAATTGCCGCGTTGGAAAAAAATTCACTCCCCTCACAGTGAGAGGACATCGAGAAATGAGTTATTCAGACTACACTCATCTTTTGTACCAGGCTGTAAACATGTTTATTTCTGCTGTAAAGATCGTCTTTTTCCCATTCAGGTGTATGTGACTTCCGGTACTTCCGGAGCCAGCCTCGAGCGGATCCTCGATGAACTGCAGCTTTTAACACTTCCGCATTGACTCATATTTTTTAGACCAGAGGTTGCCGCTTGTTTTTAACACATTTTTTAAAAAAGTTCACCTCTTTACTGTTCAAGGTGTTTGACCGCAATCAAACTCTCCTCAGGCTGCAGCTCATGTGGAGAGTTCACTGTGGGACACATAAGAGTGACCTTAATAGGCCAATTTAGAAAAAAAACAAAAGCAGATAAGATGCACTGCTGCGTGAGTAACCATAATGAGTAGCATTACATTGTTTTTTCTTTTGAGTGGAATCCTTTTAACATTGTTGAAAAGCACAACCGTAGCCACAGAAGCCTCGTTTAGAAAAGGGCTTCAAAGCCGATACATCAACTTTAAACTACTCTTTAGGCAAAGACAGACAAGACAGGAAATCTAAATAACATAATTCTCTTAATAGGCACATATGTACATTTTATTCCAATGTTTTAAAACATGCATCATATATATATATATATATATATATTCCGTCTGCTCTGACCCTGCAAATATCTGAACAAAAGTGACCTTTGTAGCATTTCACCGTCAGCTCACACTTCACGCTCAGAGGTCCTTACTTCTGTGTTTTTCAGCCAGGATGAGTTAGAAAATGCATCCAGAAGCCTTAATTTAATTTACAACATCATAACAATAATCAGATAGAACAACATGGCTGATGTCCAAATATCCTTTATGTCCATCTATGTTTGAGCACTGGCAAGAAATGTTCTTTAATTGCAATAACCAACAGAACCACTCTAAACTGAAGCAGCTGATCTCATTTGCCCGTCTTTAAGTAAGTAGAACAGCTAATGGTTTAAAGAGAAACTGCCTGCTCATCATACCTTGCAGATGGTCAGTGAACTGAGCCATGATGGTAATGTTTTGATAGTCCACGATCATCCCTCAAATAGAATGAAAACATGTCCTAAAGTCCACCAGAGGATTTTCCTCTTTTAAAACCCAGGTAGCTCAGTCTCATAACCAATTTGTATAGGTTAAATAATCAAAGGCACCTTCACATGCTTCATTCCTGTCTGCCTCTATCCTGAGTCCTGCTGAACTACACTTCAGTGGGCAGCCAGTGAGATAGTCATCAAGTCCTCTGTTGCCATGTTTCATGGAAACAGTTTATTTTAAAGCCCCTACTGATCAAAAAAGAGCAAAAACAAACCAACACACCTGAATAATTTCTCCAGGTGTTTGTCTGCCTTTGTAAGCCTCTATGGAGCTGTAGTACTGCTACTGATGCTAACCTTTCACACCTTTCTGTCGTCTGCTGTATAATGGCCAAATTCCACCAGATTTGTGTCCGTCTCCGATGATGTCTGTGATTGCACCGGATCTGAAAGGTTTCTATTCAAGTCAATGTGTTAAATTCCACTAAATCCGCTCTGTTGCATCCCGGCTGCGTCTCTGATTCAGCACGATCAAATACGCAAAACTTGACAGGAAGCCAGACACCAAAACAAAATTAAAACATCCGGTTCATTTTCAGAATAAAACACTGTGTTATCACCAGATCGTATTTCACTTAACTACAACAACAAACCATCATGATGAGCAGAGTTAGGCCTGGAGTCAACAGGTCAGAGGTTTTCAGAGGACCATAAAGACAACATGGATGAGGAGAGGAGTCTGATAAATGTTGATTCTGCAGGAAAACCTTGGTCTTATGACTCCAGCTGTCAGCTGTCTGGCGGTCCTGCTCCGTGCTGAATTGTGAAAACCAGCCAGGGGGTGTTGATGGACAAGAGAGCACGGAGCCGGACTGCTAGGGATCGGAGACAAACCAGACACGGATCTGGAAGTCCGATGTAACTTCCTATAGCAGAGTGTATCTGACCAAATCAAAATATGACATTGGAACAGTCATCATATGTGTATTTGTATAAAGTAGGTCTGCCCTTTTAACATTCCCCCCTTTTTGCTTGTGCTGTTGTTCCTACGTCCACACCGTCAATTAAAAAACGTGTCTGCAATTTCTTTAGTTTTAGACTAAAAAGAACAATTCCCGAAGAAAAGTACGTACACGTCTGTCGGCCAGTGACGATGTTTGCATGGACTTGGCGGTTTTGATCTGTTTTTTTAGATACCCGGTTATTGAGTCTGTGCCTGTAGACATCATATCCTGACTTCAGAAACTGGGATATGCCCTTATCCAGGTTTTGAGAACTTCGGTTTCGCAACCTGGAAATGTCCAAAAGAAAGCCAGATATTGTGGCATGTATACGTCTTATCCTTGTTTCTGACAAGGATAGAAGCTGCCCTGTATGTCCACAAATAGCCCCGTTAAATACATATAAACTAAGGATAGGCTACGATCAAGAGAAGTGACCTGAAATTGCTCTTTCCATCTCTCCTCTCATACATGAGTGATTTAATATTTCTCTTCATAAATAAATAAATTAATAATAAATGGGATAGGCCTATATAATGGTCGTATTTATTCAGTGTGGAAGACTGCATTTCATTTTTAAATAGTCAACGGAACAATCCTGCCCTGAGGAGGGGAGTAGGAGAAGACATGGAGATGTGATCAACCAGTTTGTTTTAGTGTTTCATGTTAATGAAAGGAGATGAACAGATAAAAGTCCAATCAGTCTTTTTCTATGCTGTATCTTACTGCATTAATGGTGTGATCTGACCTGTATTTCATTGCACACCCTGATATGGATGATCATTGCCTCCACATCCTGTATATGACAGGAGGAGAGCTGAACCACGAGCATTTATAGAGTTTATTAATGCAGTGCAGTTATGAGATATTAAGTGGATCTTTGTTTAAATGATAGACCTTTTTTCATTTCCATTTCGCTATAATCAGAGGCTTCAGTGTGCTGTGCAATCATTTTAATTCAAAGGTAAACTTTAGAACTGTTACACCAGGAACAACAGGCTTCAAATAATTAAACTCATTTTAATATCATTACCTCAGTCTGATAACCCACTTTGCTGTGCTGATCGCACAGCGTGTGTGTGAGAGAGCGCAGCCTACAGCCTGCAAAAAGTTTGTTATCACCATTAAATGTTTTTTTTAAAGTCTGATTATGGTAAATGGGGCTCAGTGTTAATTTTTCATCTAAAGCAGGAGAGTGAGATCTGATCAAGAGTGGTCACTGAAGACTCATGGTTGAGTTGTAAACGTGAGTACTTAAAGTTGGTGTTCCGATCACTAAAAGCCACATCTTGATGCAAAGTCTGAGCAGCATCTTGGCTCTGATTGCTGTCGCTCACTTCTCCCATTGCTGAAATAAAGTAGATACGCCATATCGACAACAGTAAGCAACGGTGTCTCATTTTTGTCACATTTCAAAATTGCAGTGGTTTTTATTGTAGGAAATAAACATCAAAGGCACCCAAATACGATACAGTGATCAGAGACTGAGATACAAGTATCTATCATGAATTCAGAGAAATGTATAGGTTTCTCTGTGTGCATGTAAAGGTCAGATTCTGAATATGGTCATAACCTGGATAAGATTCATAACAGGATATTCAAGTCCATGTAAACTCAGTCCATGTAAGTACACTCCATATTGACAACAAAGCAACTACATGTATATCACTGCAGGCTATAATACACTGAACATGCATAATCTCGTCTGATCTCAGAAGTTAAGTCAGGACTGTGTAGTGGCTATTTGACTTGGTCAACTTACAAAACTTAAATCTCAAATCACGGGGCACAGGGAGAGTGGATCTTACACGGTGTCCAAAAAGGTGTCAATGTCTAGCCAAGTATGCAGTCTTTTGGTGGTTTATTGTACAACAAAAGGCTTCTCTCAAACAGAAGGTAGCCTCTCTTTCAAATCTCCCAGTAAAAAAACATTCACCATCCCCGGTGTCTGCCCCTCCTCTCTTACCTGCCCATCTATATAGACGTCACCCGGTGCAAAACTATCAACCTATAAAATTGAGTAATGAAATATACTAATACCCCTATGGCATCAAAGTTAATTACCTTAAATTAAATAACAATGAATACATCAATTGATTAAAGTAAAAATAATCAAATATACGAAACAATGCAAATAGCTCCAACACTCTGTAGTGGCAGAAATTTGTGATTTTTTTTTTATTTGAAACACCTGATTTGAGTTTGTATTGAAAACTGAGTCTGAAACAATATATCATATTTTTATATTTATATATATATAAATTTTGAAATTGAATGTACTAGTTTGAAACTGAATATCAGTTAACTTGAAACGGAATGTAATATTTTGAATAAGAATTCACTTCACACTGAAAATTCACATTTCAGTTTTTCAAATTGTTGACAAGAAACAGCAATTGAGTGCAGACTCACAGCTCTCCCTTTCACATGCTTTGTGACCACAATTTTCGCTCAACAACATGGGCAGAGTGCACCAGAGGGGTATACTACGAAGCAAGTTGAACATATCCTAGACATCTTCTCCTGATCCGGCTTCACTTAACCTGACAAAGGAGATCACGCTAAACCTTCACACAAAGCTGGTTATCAACATGACGAGTCAATCTAGAGTTACCCTGAGCGTGTTCACATGAACGGGGCGGAGAAGGCAACATGGGACCAATCACAGACACGGACAGTCTGCCGTCAGCACATCGACATGAATTTCAAACACTGCACTGATATAAGAAAAATATGAAGACGTTAAACACATAATCCAGATTAACTTCAACACAGCTGTGATTGAAACATGAAGGAAGAACTGAGGGATCAGACAAAAACTGTTTGAATGCGCAAATTACGTCTTATTTCTCATTATTATAGCAGATAGAACTGACTATAATATTCCCTGACAGTGATCTCTCTCTCTGATGTAATCTTGTGTCCTGTGTAAGTTGTAGACGTAATATTTCAGCTGCAGCCCTGATGGTATCAAACTGAGCGCTGTGGTTAAAGGACTAATACAAATGAGAACATGATTCAAAGTGATAAGCACGCGCAGTTTTATATTTAACGCAGTAAAACAATTTCATCTGAATAATCTGACTTCAGACTCTGTTTATATATGATGTCAGAAAAGATAATGAATAACTGTCATCAGTATTTTATATATAAAATCATACAGGTAGACAAAGTGTCCTGCCCGTCTCTTCTCCACTGCGGGCTTGACCGCAGTTCTCCCCCCTCCCCTCGCGATCAGCCCACAGAATTCTGTGATCGAGCGAGCTGATTGGTCAGTGGGCGGGGTTTTCTCCAAACTGATCTCTGATCCTGAGCATAACCTGCTCTGGAGCAGGTTAGGAGTTCAGCATGAGTAACCATAGTGATCTACCCTGGTAAGACGGGAACCACCTTCGTAGTACTGAAAATCCAGAATTAACCCTGAAGTTACCTCGATAACCGCAAATCCGGCTTCGTAGTATACCCCTCTGGAGTATAACCTTCACTTAGAGCTGAAAGTTAGTACAGGCTTAAAGTTAAGCCATGTGCACCAGTTGGACTTAAGCCCCGTTTGTTTTACACCTGTGTGTAACTTTTACCCTTAGGAAGGAGCATGTGTAAGTCTGTAAAATCAGACAAGTTGGCTTATTCAAGGAAATATTCGGTCAAGGCAGATGGCTGTTCAACATGAGTCTGGTCCTGCTCAAGGTTTCTGCCTGTTAAGTAACCTCAACTTATCTGGCCTTACAGCTCAGTGCAGTTGTGGCACAGAGAAAGAGCTTCACTAGGTCTACAGGTTCACAAACCAAACTTAGGACATAGCTTATGGTCTCCTGAACCACAAAACTGTATAGTGTACTCCAAGTCTTAGATAACAATGTCTGGGGCTGAAAGCCTTTGTGTTTGTGAGTGGGATTATATGTTTCCCCAGGTGTAATTGCATTTGTTTTGTTTAGTTGAATTGAACTGAATCTTCCAATCTCACAGTTTCCTTTGCTACTTAGTTTGCTTTTCTTCATGTTGGCAGTGACTCAAAGAAGCTTTGTGCTAAAATTATGACAACTGCTCAAGGAGATGATGTAATGTAGGTTGCGTCACAGTAACAATGACACACTTAAATTTGAGTATTTAAATGCAAGCTGCACAGGTTGTCTGTCCCAGGATGTAGTCTTGTATTCCAGAGTCATAATATCCAGATAACAAATGAAAAATTATGGTGTCTTTGCCGTATCTGGGGAGCTAAATAAATACATTATCAGGCCAGTATCAAAGTTACATTGCACAACATTGTTTGCACAGTGTTCTTTCTGTAAGAGCCAGACTGTACACTCTGCCACATGAGCCTTTAGAAATTATGATCCACGCCTCAGTGTTCTCAGAACTTGTCCCTATCTTTTCAAGCATACTACAGCACAACACCTACCACTATGACTCAGAATTTCTCTATCATGCTAAATTGTTTCAGCACAGTGCTTAACAATGAGTTCTCTGTGAAGAACACAGCGTGCCACGAAGTCTGATTGCACCCTGAGGCCCATTTCTGGATGTAGGTGGAGTGATACTGTCTCTTCTCCGTCCTGTTGTGTTCACAAGCACATCTTGTGAGGAGCTGCTTATATTTGCAAATGATTTTACTTATGACTTGCCCTCTCCTTACAGATCTATTAGCCAAATAAGCAGGTATGAAGAGTATTTTGTAAGCTATTTGTGATTAAGAAGTAGTATAACTCATTAGTAGGGATGGGTACCTTTCACATTTGAACCGATAAGGTACCGGTACCTGGGAATCGGTACCGGTAATCAACGGTACCAATTTTCGGTACTTCTGTGTGTTTATGTGGTAATAACTGTTCATTTGTTTAATAATAAAATCTAAAAAAATTTAAATGTTACATATTTATTTCATTTAACATGCAATGAGCAGGAACGGTATTATATAGGTCATTAGATATGTTAGCTGACAAGTGCTCATGGCGTCTAATTGCTCTTTCGGGAGTTTATCAAGTAACACACGTGAATGCCTGCGGACGGGATAAAGTCAGTTCTCCGTCTCTTTCTAATAACAGGACACACAACTTACTTGTTGGGCACAGGAACGGTTATAAACAGCGCAGGTATTCGGAGCGAGAGAGTTCTCAACTTAATCCTCCTGCAGCTCTGCCTCGCGGTGAGTGTGCGCGCCCGTCAGCTGCAGGCTCCGTTTGGCGCGCTACCGTGCAGAGTGCAGAGAGCAGAAAGCAGAGACGTCCACCCGATCAGTGTCAAACTTTATTACAGGGCAAAAGTATGCAAAATCGCCTACTCTTTCACTCCCTCACAGTCACAAGGATGCGTCAGGTACCGAAACATGGTACCGTTTGGTTTTACGTGAATCGGTACTCGGTAGTACCGACAGATTTCGGTCGGTACCTATAAAAGTACCGAATTCGGTACCCATCCCTAGATAGCAACAATCCATGTAATAATAACCAATAGCAATAACGTACAAAAATAGAATAGACAAGGAAGACTCCCTGGGGGACACCATGTGCCTCAGGGATCACATTAAAGGTCTATTTAACTTTCCTCTAATTATAGTCTGTGATGTGTCTGGTTTGCTATAGTCACTGAGAGGTTAAACTGTACTCTCTTCATTAATGACAAGTACAAAAAAAACATGGAGCCAGTTATGTATATCGTAGCAGTCTGGTTTCTGAATTTGCCAGTTCATAAGTATTGTCCTTTCTACAGACAGTGTTACAGCATCAATACGTTGTATAGCTCTTGACAGAAGATTGTCCTTATATTTTCATACATCAGGTCATTGTGGAATATGAACACCTATCAACAAGTTTACAATGTCAATTGTCTGGGTTCAGAATATTTCTAAGATTGGGCAAAACCACAGTAACAAAAAATGAACCAGTCCCATCACAACTATTCCAGCATAGTTAAGAATTTTTTGGGTCCTTTTTCTTGGACTTATGTGGAGTAATGTAAGCCCTGTGTATGATCTTCATTAGTATAGTTGTATATCTGACAGAGTTGGAGACTATTATTGAATGCTCTAGTATTGTAACCCACTGATCTACAGGGAGAGACGAGTCAATGTCTCGTTCTCCCTGTAGTTTGGTGGAGGTAGCGCTGTCAGGGTGGGATAGGATTCATAACTTGTAGAAACAGTTCCTCAACCAACACTTACTTCAGTGTAGTATCCAGAACAGTTTTGGATCCAGGTGGGATTCCTTGAGATGTGCATATTTTCAGGGCAGAACTCAACTGTCTAAATAATGAAGAATCCTTCACACAGAACTGTAATTCAAAAGGTATGATAACTCTGTCCCTTGTGATATAACCAATTTGAGTAATACTTTGTTATATCCTAGTACTCTTTGGCACTGGGGTTAACGGTGGATTATTCCATATGAGACAGGTTAGTAGAGTCACACAATTGATTAATAATAGTTGGTAATACTGTCTTCGCTGTATCACAGCAGAATTAAATTAGTGGATTATTCATTTGAGCATTGTATTAGGGTGGTACTATAATTAGGTCAGTGAAATTATTTTTTTATATTCTAATAGGAATTTCTTTGCTAACCATTCCCAACTGCCTATACAAGTTGATTTTTTTTCCTTATATCACCAGGACAGTGGGAATTCTAAATTATAGGCCAAATAATACGAATAAACGTCAGGAGACCAGGTAAAACACCTTTAAAATAAAGAGGCAAATGTCGCAACTCTTAATACTGTTGCTATTATCACTATTGCTCGTGTTTATTTTTCTTTGAAGAGACAGTTAACTAAGAGAGACATTTACCAACACACCTGAATAATTTGCCTTGCCTTGATTGCAGGACAGGATCTATGTTATTTAACCTACCAATTCAGCATGATAACAAAATAACGTTTTTGCCAAAATGTTTACCAATGATGCCAACGGAAACTAACATTTTGCCCTACTGTAAAATGTGCCAGAACTTTCGGTGGATTCATTTAATATGACGTGTGAACTACTGACGTTGCTCTTGTTATTCAGAACTAATCACTGTCAAGCAGTGGCAGCGCCAGACATGTTTTCTGCTGGTGCCATGGGGTTGCTCATCTTAAAAGTGATAGTTCTCTCAGGTATAAGATGTTTAAATTAATGTTCCGCCAACACTGCTTGAGCACAAACACACCATGCGCATAACCGCACCTATGGGCACAAAACACCCATGCGGACACACGCACAGTCGCTCACAGGAAGGTGCATAAACGCATGTCACGTGACATTTATAATGTCTTCTATGTAAAACAAAAGGTGGAAGTTTCAGCTGAAAGTGAACAAAGGAGCCTGCATTTAAACAAACTTATGAATACAGAATTACGCGCTGCACAACTAAATCAGTGACAGGGCCCGCACACACGCAACAAGCTCTTAATCTCATTTTTGCTCAGATGTTAAGATCAAACAGAATGAACAGTATTCCATTCTTTATCATTTCATTAATGAGCAACGCATAGAATAAAGTAGGTCTCCAAGAATTCGAACAAGTGCCTTTACCACCAAATGCATTGAATTTACGCACCACAGCCAGGAAAATGAGCACTTACCAATTGAAGTCTTCATAATAAAACAGTCCACTGTTATGGTTGACCGGGAATGCATGGGTATTTTTGAGGAACTCGGATATTCACAGGGATGATTGATAGTGTCTTTGGCAATGCCTGATTCCTTAACAGAAAATCCGGGTCCCCGTCCTCAGACTTTTCTTGGTCCCGGTCAGTGACTGACCCTCATAAATCTCCCTCATGTAAGTCTTACTTGGGCCACCACCTCTCTTCTTTGCTGTTTTTAACTGCGTGGACATGTATGAAATACAAAACGATCCATTGTGATACACACTGTTGCTAAACAAGCGAAACTGCCGCTCCAACACAAAGTAAGTGTACGTAAGGTCAAAGGTTCAATGCGTGCTGCGCAATTGGCTGAAAACAATCACCTGATTCGGCTTTTCATTATATAGTTTTTCAGGGGAAAAATAGGCATTTATTATGCCTTGATTTACATTAAAATATATAGGATCGACATGTAAAGAGAGCTTTATTACAATTTCAATTAAACCACAGAGATGTCTTAGGGGTGATGTGAGGTTGCCTGTTACAGGGGCAGCTTGAACACATCCGAGCCCATCTCAGACGCCGCCTATTTGTCAAGGGGGTCATGGGATTTTGACTAATCAGAATTCAGAGTTGTACACAGACAGGTGATTATCAAGAAAGGCAGGAAATAAGTCGTGTTAGGATGCCGTTTTGGAAACTTTACCATTATGCATGTTTCGTTGTCATGCAAGGTTTGTGAGTTAAGTGTGACACTACAGAAAGTTTTTTTTTTTTTATAAAATAATTTAGTTTTCCTTTGTTCCTTGAAAACATCTTCACGAATGCATTGTTTATCATATATGTAGATATCATTAATATTTTTTATTCACATTAATCATGCAAACATAATAATTTATGATGATATTATTTTAAGAATCCCATCCCTTTGATTTTTACAACCATTGCAGCAGAATGAATGTTGGTGTTAGTTTGTGTTAGATCACAGTTTATCCACTAGTGGAGGTTTAATAGTGGCACTACCCTGTTCATGCAGCAAGGAGCCCCATGGAAAACATGTCCTGTAGCCACCTGCCAGACATCATTTGATCACGTCCCCTAACTACTCACTGTATTGGATTGTACTGTGTTGGGTATCTCTTAAATCCAAGTCCCCACCCAAATGAATTGGTAGCCAAACAAACTGTTTCAACTACCTGACACACACACACACACACACACACACACACACACATTCTCACACACATCTTTAGCCAGCCCTTACTCTGCAGAAACTGGCCATCTGAAGACACTCGAAAGAGCCTTTATTTTTACAATCAGATAGATAAGACATTGCAGTCCTCTGTAGTTCTGGCTGCCTGCATTTGCTGAAGTATGACCAACAGAAGTTAGCTTATATGTAGACATACTTGGATCTCCTACAAAACTCTGTAGCAGCATTTTTCTAACACATACACCGCTTTGAGATAAACGGTTTTGCTCTCACTTAAAAGCTTCTAAAAATTACCTAAAAAGACACACATCCTAATTTTGAATATACAGGAAAAATAAAGAGCATATGGGGATTAAGCATCATAGCACATTCTGTATATTGAATTAGGGATAGCAGTCTACCATCAGGTGCACTGCTTTCTTCCATCTCTCATTGTTTTATTGACATATTGATGTGTTCATAGCTTTCCCTTTGCTCAACTCAGGCATATGGCTCATATGTCTCACTCCCTGAACTCACATCTGGACACCTCTATTGGAAGTTTTTTTTCTACCGTATCTTTTTTTTTTTCTGCCCCCCTTGCTGCTAAAGACAACCTGAGTGCATGACGTGTTTTTGTATATTTATGCCTCATGACTTTGTGCCCCCCATTCATTTTAACTGTAAGAGTATTCACTATAAAGCTTCTATGTTACCCCTGCAGGGGCTGTGAGTGCATCTTTGCTGCTCAATAGAACATTTAGAAAGACTTAATGGTATTTCTATCTCCTCTACTATCATAGTATTCTCTATTTGTCCTGTAATATCCCCACAGGGGCTTCAAGAGTATCAGCTCAGCAGTGAGAAGTGATCTCTTCTCTCTTTATGGTATCTTTGATATTATCACTGCACTGTTCATGGGATTGCTGATAGAATATATAAACACACTAGATCATTGTTAAAAAATATATAAAACCTTTAACATGTGTGGCATAAAAAAAAACTTTTGGAAGATCCGTAAGAGGAATATATGATAGCATTAAATGCAAAACGCCACATTTGTTGTACAAACTTATATGGACTAGGATCCTTTACTTAGGTAAAAATAAATGGATGAATGAATAAATACGTAGTTAGCAGTCTCACCATACTCATGTGAATAAAAGTTGTTGATGTTCCCTCCGGGTAGCCGGCTTCCTCCCACAGTCCAAAAACATGCTCACCAGTGTAATTGTCACTGGGAATTACCCGTAGGTGTGAGTGTGCGCGTGAATGGTTGTCTGTCTCTCCATGTTTGTCCTGTCAAGAGATGGATGATACATTTTCTATTTGTGCCTCAAATCATTATTTCTGCAGGGTTGAAGGGGGAAACCAAAGTGTCTTCTCTAAAACTGTTGACTAAAGAAACGTAAGGCTCAGACCACTGGTTTAATCTCTTAATATAAGTATTGCTTTAAAAGCTCAGCAAATGTTTTTGATTGTACCATCCTAGTCTGAAAAGTGAAATCTTCTACTTCATTGAAATGAAGTGAAGAAGAGAGAACATTCCCAGAATGAAGACTAGAAATAAAAGCAAAAAACAATAAAGTACAGGCACACAAAATATAATTAAGCATATTTATCATATGACTGTACTCAGTTATTATTATTGTTGATTCAACAAAATACATCAGCCTAGGAGTCATATTGTGACTTTGACATTAAAAAGGAACACTAACTAAGAGAAAAAAGGCAAGTAATTTATCATTTTTATAATTAGATATATGATTTGTTTTAAGCAAATTAATAACCTCATACGACCCGGTCACAGTATTTACAGTTGTAAATAGCTAAATGTTAGCTTTTGTACTTCATGTAATGCACTTTATGTATGCATAGTAGATGCATGTGTTGTCAGCCTGTTTTTTAGTGGACATTTTGACTTAATCCTTTGCAGACCTTTACAGTTTAACACTGTAAACAAGCTGTTGTGATCCAACATGGTCAAGAGTACAGTACCCTCAGTCTTTTTATGAATACACATCTTAAAGCCCATGCATCCATCTTTATGTGGGTCAGGTTGTGAATAAGTGTGTATGTGAGGACAGGGACGACACCTTTATCTCCCAGTATCTATCTAATCTGGGGGTGATTGGACATTTCTATTTCCTATGTGATGTCAAGCTTATTGCAGACATCTGTGGGCCAGCGTCTCGTCTTTGGGATGGTGTGTGTAATGACCATGTCTTATCTTTCTCATTACCCGACCCGACATGTCAGAGGAAGGCTGGAGACGACCCTGTTCTCCTGACAGAGAGAGAGATGGAAATAATTACCAATGTCTCTTGTGGAATAGGGCGTAAATTGATACACACTAAATACTGTACCTTAGGGGCTCTATCTCTCTTTCTGTCTCTCTTTCTCATCAGATGTACGAGACAAATGAATGCATCCAGAAGGAATTAATTGGATATGGGAGTGGTCTCTAGCATGATCCACCAAGACAGACTAACCCCCCCACACACCCTCTTCTCCCTCTATTCCCTTCATAGCACACCGACAGACGGACACACACCCACCCACACCCACACCCACACCCACACCCACACCCACACACAGACACACACACACACACCTCCTAATCCTCCTTTATTCCAGTCATGCCTTGCAGAAATGTCTGACGCCCCCATCTACCCCACCCCATCCCAATGTATCAGTCTGTGTCCCCTATTCCTCACACACACACACACACACACACACACACACACACACACACACACACACACACACAAACACACACACACACACACACAGCAGCACAGGGTATTGCAGCATCTCTCATGGATACACTGTTTCCATGACAGCCACGTTTTTTGCACGTGTAGAGTCAGACAGAGTACAACAAAGAAAGAGACCACTCCTATTGATTCACTGGCTGACTATTGATTCACACCTGCAGCTATACACCTATGTACAGCAAACACACACACATGCACACTCACCTGCATGCACAGAGTGTAACTATCTGATATCAGACTAGATCTTTTCAAAAAGGAACGTATCATAAAGCCTTACCTTTACTTAAGCATGCTCTTTGATGACTGTCCTATCTGTCACAGGGCTGTAAAAACTCTGAGGTAACCCACTAATAGCACTTGCTTCATATTTTTAAAAAGGTTAACAACTTGAGAAATGGAGGAAGGAGGAAAAAATAATTTGTACTTTTCAGTTCCAGCTGATTTTATTTCCTTCTTGGAAGAAAAGAAAAAACAAATTATAAAACAACAATCTGTACAGAGGTCTGAGAGGCAGTGATTGACCCAAACATTTGCTGGTTTTGAGCTATAAACATCAAATGACATTGGCATGATTAGACAAAACATGTTCATACACAGCATATTGCACAAATGAAAAGAGGATGATAGAAAATGCTTTGAAGTGAACAAAAAAGAAGAAATAAAACTCCTGGACCACAATCATCTTCAACAAAAGAGTGTCCAAAGATGGCTGTCCTAATGCCTGTCATTGGTCATCATCAAACATAAAACACACAATCTTTGCTTACAATAGTACAGTCAGTTTACATAAATATCTTCATGTTATTCTTTTAAAAATCTTAAACACAACAGCTATAGCTACATATACCTGAATCTGAAATACAAATGCTATTTGCCATGCCATAATATAGGAAAACAATTAGCCTGATATACTTAGCCAACAGGTACAGAAAGGTTAAATACTATTTTTGATGCAGATTGCGCAATAACAGATGAAGCACTTCATACACCTCTCTCCTCCAAAGTCTAGGCAAAATGGAATGAGTGAAATTCCATCCAGTGGTTCAAATAAAACTTATATTAATTAAAAAAAAAGCACACAGAGGTATTAGCTCGATCCAAACAGTGACTCTGGCGTCTTACACTCATATACCGAAGTGCTATGTTTACTGGAAACAACAACCACTCAAACTGGGAGCTTCAGTGGTGCTTTGTTTACTTGGCTGGTGAAACTGGAGTCACTGTGCCATTAAGAAGCATGTGGGTAAGTACTGTAAACACTGTGTGAGGTCAGATTGTGCCAAACACCCCCCTCCCCTCCCCTGCTCCTCATCCTCCCATCTCTGCACATCGAAACACCTATGTAGACCCAAACAACAATGCAACAATGTTGTAGGCTACCCACTCGCCGGAAACCCTTTTCTATAGGTTTTGTACAAAAATACAAGTAGAAAATCATGACACGCTCAAATCTTCTTAAAAGTGAGAAACGTCAGACACTCTAAATAAGATACACTTCTAGCCCTTCCGCGCTGGATACAGACAGGCGTATGTGCACAAACACAAACGAGACCTGTACGAGGACAATACTTCTATGTATAAAAACGTTTGGCCGGTATAAATACATCAATATAAAAAACGTCGTTTGACACAGAGGAACTACAAAGTAGGAGTACTAGGCAGAAAGGATGCGCGTCGGGGAACATTGGTCCTGAATTGTTCACTGAGTTTTTCAAAATGTTCAGAAAAGAAGTTCTGAAGTTTTGAGTCAGTCTCTGTTTTAAGTCCTGCCGTTGAAAGAGAAGCTGGTGATAGTGAATAGTGTGCTTATGACACACAAATTGCGCATTTACGCATCATGAACATTTTACGCATTAAACAGCAAAAAAATCCTCCTGGATAAAGAGGGCATGCGTGTTGATATCGACACTGTTTAGAATCCTAAAAAAAAAACCTGAATAGCAACTTGACGTTCAATGTGGGTTTTTTTAACCCTTTGACAAAACCATATACAGCGAGCTCTTCAGGAAATGCCCTTTCCCGACCCAAAATGACATGAAGATACAAAGTTCAGTCTTAGTCCTCATCCCTCGCGGATCGTTTTGAACATCTGAGTTCAAGTCAGTGTGTTTCACTGCTCCTTACGTAAATTCACTCCTCTTCCGTGTCCATATGCAAATTAAGCCTTTCCCTGTCTGCGCGTTCCCGTCAAGCGCTCTCAGCGTTTTGCGAGTTTGTGAGCAGTGCATACCAGGGCTGAAACACGCACACATGCGGACCACCTTTTCCTTCTTGATCTCCCTCTCTCTTCCTTCAGTACTGAAATAATTGTAGAAGTAGTGTGGTCTGGACGTGTATGCCTGTTTAACAGTTCAAATCCTAGGGGGACGTCACAGTTTGTCTCCAAAGCGGGTTTATTCAGTAGGTAAACACCAGGTTTGAGATGGTGGACTCCAGCCAGTCACCTGAGATCATCTCGCTGACCTCCGGGGTGCAGTAGTCGGGAAAGTCGAAGTGAGATCCCGCGCCGCACTCCCCGAAACTCCAGTCCAAGTCCCTGTCCAGCTCAGAGTCTGAGAAGCCCATGCCACCAAGAGACATACTTTCATGCCCGGGACTCGGGTTCAGGTCGCTCCGTTCGTCTTCAAACTCCTCATCTGAAGATGATGATGACACAGATGATGAAGAGTAAGAGGCAGACGGTGTTGGGGAGCTGGCTCTAGCATACCTGAGGCGCGCAGTGTGTGATGACTCGCTGGCTTTCGGGCTCTGCTCCTCATACAGGCTGAGCGGGTCGCCGGACTCCGTCGAGCTGCTCAGGGCTGGACTGGCCGGGACTCCAACGGAGGGTGGGCCGCTATCCAGGCTGCCTGCCCCGCCAAACATGTGGCCACGCCTTGCCTCTCCAGTGCGCTTCTCTGGGATCTGTCTGGCTCCAGACACTGACCTGGATTTGAAGAGCGTCTGGTGGTCACCGGGAGACGCATAGTCCTGCCCCAAAGCACCTTTCATGCCCCCCACTTGTTTGTTTGTCCTGCTCCCTCCCTTGGACGCGGGGTTTCTTTTCACGCTTGCTTTCGTGCTGCGCTCCCCGAACTTCTCCCCGCGGTCTGACTGCTTGCTTGCTCCGCTCCCTGACTTGACTTTCTTCCTAGGACGGTACTTGTAGTCTGGGTAGTCAGCCATGTGTTTTAGTCTCAGCCGCTCCGCCTCGCGGATGAACGGAATCTTATCTGTGTCTTTAAGCAGCTTCCACCGCTTCCCCAGCCTCTTGGAGATCTCTGCGTTGTGCATGTCCGGTGACTGCTCCATAATTTTCCTCCTCTCAATCTGTGACCAGACCATGAATGCGTTCATTGGTCTCTTGATGTGCCCCGTTGGAGTTTTGCACCATGCCAAGTCGCTCCGATCCCCGGTCGGAGGGAACTCGGGGGTCGGAGACGCATCTATCTCCAAGTCCATTTCACCCGTGTCCGTAGAGTCCCCACAGGGAGAATGAGCGTGGGCGCTCTCTGTCTGGCTCATGTGCTGCACCATCCTCCGCTGTCTGGCAAACACTGCTCAGAACAGCCCGTTTACTAAGTTCAAGTGTGTTTTAAAAAGCCTATTAGGTTTTCACAAAAAAACCTCAGTCACCTTGAAGTCAGATCACGGATGGGTACGGGGCTCAAAAGTTCCAGCAAGTTTTTTCCTTTAAGTTCAGCTCGTATTGAGTCCCGTTATGTCAATTTGTAACAGTGCGCTTCCCTAAAAAATAATCCAGAGACAACAGCAACTTTCAGCTGCCTGTGCGACTGAAAACTCGTCCGGCTACATTTAAAACACACTGTTGTGGGCAACAGCAGTGCAAGTCCCTTATGTGAACCTGGCAGTCTGTAGCACTTGTTTGTGCTGTTGATGAACCATGTGGTTGAATGGAGCATCTGCGTTGTCTCATAGTCTCCCCTTTTCCAGAGCGCTCTGTGTATTACTGTAAACATAACAACGGGAACCTCACTGCTTTATATCCTCATCGCGAGATATACAATCCAATCAGCGTCTGTTTCCATCCTGATTTTTCAGCGAAGCCACGCCCCGGCTCTCCCATTGGCTGAATATAAAAAACGGGCAATAATAATAATAATGTGCAATGAGAATCGGTGTGTCTGACCTCATTTCTGTCAGACTCCACTGGAGGAGAGGCGAACTTGGTGTGCGCTTGTGTGTGCCTGTGTGTGTCTAAGGACGAGTGTGTAAAGCACAAATGAGTGAGTTCTAAAGGAACACCATGTCCTTTGCTTTGCTGCAAGGGGAAGCTAGACTGGATATTCTTAGACCGTCATTTCTTTCATGTGGATGAGTATCGACTATATTTAGATTTTGTCTAATGGGGGGGAAGGAAATGCTGTGAAGACAATATTCAGCTACAACATGTTGTGCTAGACAGACTGCAGTGGTGAGAAGGGAAGAGCAAAACCATCCAAACATTTCTCACCTAACCTGTAATTTAGAAAATCATTAAAACACCAACTCAGATCATAACATGACAGAGGCAGGCTGTCTCAACAGATACAAGTGAGGACACTACATCAGTGCACTATTATCAGCCAGAGGTCTAACGAAATGTAGTGTATATCATGATAGCACATAGGAGTATGTATCATGGTCATATGGAAATAATAAAATTACACACACTCATTGCAGCTTACTGCCCACATGTTCTGCTATCCTCAGATTCCTCCTCCTCCTCCTCCTCCTCCTCTTCCTCCTCCTCCTCCTACTTCTCTTCCTCCTTGAAGGTCCCATAATGTTAACATGCCTGTGTCATGTAGGATTACATTACAGCCGGTGTCGCTAGATGTCAGGCTGGAGCTAAAGGGAGCTAATGAAGTGTACATTGTGTGCATGAATACTAATTCACATGTGTTGGAGCAGAGCATAATTATCTCTGTTGTACAATAGGCTGCTTTGAGCTGCAATTATGAAATTGTGTAGTTGATCAGCAGGTGATGAGGGCTTCCCTCGAATCTGCCTCAGAACTGAAGAAAGTAAATTACTGTCAGTCACATTTGGAAAAAAGGATTCCATCCACTTTGTCCAATTAGATCTTTATGTAATATATCCTTATTTATGCTCTTAACGATGTTTTTTTCTGAATTTATGACTAGATTAGTAAAAAGCTGTAAACTCCTTCAAATTGCATAGCTCCCTTTTACCTCCGTAGTACTTACATAAATCAAATATGATAATTAGCTCCTTCCTCTGTAGGATATATCATAGCTTCTAAGCATACACCTGCTGGATGAGCGTTTGCTGTCTCTCCCTGCTTCCCAACTCAAAACGCACGCGCGCACACACACACACACACACACACACACACACACACACACACACACACACACACACACACACACACACACACACACACACACACATAGCAGCAGCAGCAGCAGCAGCATACTGTGCACACAGCCTTGTTTAAACAGGTGTGGCAGGTATACTTGTAATCTTATCTGATGAGTGAAGAGCAGCTGTCAGTAAGCTTTCCACTCTGTTGACAACAGATGCAAGGCACTGGCAGTGCTGGGATCCAGAGCCTTGTCCCACCAGCCCGATGCTCTGTCATCATCAGAGCTGCCTGGGCCATGTGTTTACCCTAAATACACCACAGCTTTGTCTCAGCTATGTTGATGCCTAAAGGCAAAGTGTCAGTGTGGAAGACTGGAGCTATTTCAGCAACTTCTTAAAATTGTAAGAAGCAAGCAGTGCCAGACTGGCATGGGATTCTACAGAGAGATGCACTGTTGTTTGATGTTTCATGAGCGTAACATACATGAACACACATTAAGGTAATGAGTATGTGTGTGTTGCCTTTTGCAGATGAAAGCAACAGTCACAGTCAGTGAATAGTGGTGGAAATTAGAGATGCAGGAAGTGAGCTGAGAAAGTGTGAGTGTCTCAGTGGGAAGTCAAATTGTCATATTCATCATAACCTATGTTCAACTGCTCAGGAAAAGGGGTAAAACACAATGTGTCTGTGTGTGTACGTGTGTCAAGATGTGTATGTGTGTCCAGCTCTGACTGAATTGGATCTTTTCCAGAGATTGATAGTTTTGAAACCAGTGGGAAGTCCCCTCCACTCCACAGATAAACAGAAAAAAATGAAGACTAAGGACTTATTTGCATACACACACTCCCTTTTTTCTTTCTCTCTCTGCATGACTCATCTTCATGCTGTTTGTCATCTCTGTGTGGAGTGTGAATGTGGCAGACAGTGCAGGTGGCCATCTCAACATATCACCCACCTGCTGCTGTCGGCCCTTACACAATAACAACAAAGAAGTGAGTTATTCTCAAATTGCCTTAGAACAAACAGTAGACTGCACACAACTTTTTTTGTATCATTTGGGGTTCATCTTTGACTTTTACAAGTGATAGCTTAGAACTCATAAACAGAGGGATGATATATCTGCTGTGAATTATTCTTTGAGAGGAGAAACAAAAGCAACGTACAAATGAAACAGAGCATGTTGTACTGTAATTACTTTGAATTTATAGTTCCAAGCTATTGTAGTTTATGAGTCTTCCATTTGAAGTTAAAATTAGTGATTGGGCTGCTGAAATGGTTTCACTCATATTGTAATGGGGGGGTCTTCTTCTACTTGCTGGAAACTGCTTCTCAGTAGGACAAGGAGACCTTAAGTTCTGCATATAAGCAATTATTTGGTTTTCTCTCTTTCTTTAAATTTTTCCCTTTTGAAACATGTGCCCCTTCTATCAGCCACAATATTTCAAAATCCTGAAGACACACAGAAGCAGAGGTAAAACAGCGATTTAGAGGAAATATAGTAATTAAGTGTTGTGGCTCAATCAATCGATGAGTCTTCATTCATATAGCGACAATTCACAACAAATGTTGTCTCAAGACGTTTTTCAAAAAAAGCCGGTCTAGATCGTGCTCTTTGTTTTATTATGTGGATGCAAATGAACAGATGAGATTTGTTGTTCAGAAGAAATTGAGTGGTTGTGAACGCTCCCCTCTTCCATCACTGTTGTAATCCAAAGGGAGTCAGATAAAGCAAACCCAAGATAATGGATGAACTCAAAACGGAGGCGTGGCCATCCCAGCAATGGCAAACCCCAGGAACTCCAAACATCTCTGGCCCCAAATAGTGATGACGAGGAAGGTCAGATGATTGCTGTGTCACGGCAACGCAGTCAAACTCATAAGAACACACACTCACGCACTCAGACACTCAGACACTCTCACAGTTTACTGCCGTGGGAACCAGATGTGATGCAGAGTCAAATAGAGACTGAGAAGCACTCTTGCTCCTACACACACACACACACACACACACACACACACACACACACACACACGCATGCGCACACTCAATCACACACACTAAACTTGCTCATACACACTCTCGCTCACACACACACTGAGATACTCTCACAGCTGCACTCAACTACACTCGGACTGTCTGATTCAACGATCGTTTTTGGGGGCATTGTCTAAAAGCCAGAGGAGTGGGAAAGAGCGGAGAATGAGAGCAGATGAAGAGGAAGAGGAATTGAAAGCAGAATCTGGAGACAGAGTAGTCGTCAGAGCTTTTTGCTCTTTTGCAAAATTCAATATCCTTGTGGTCATTACTTTTCATCAATAGGGCATTTGATATATGACGGACGAATGGCACTTTGGATACTCAGCATCTTGGAGAAGGACATCTCTTATAACTGGATCCGCATGGAGCATCACTGGAATGGATGTACTGCAAAAGACAGAAGAAAACATAATGTTTTTGGTTTTTTCGGGCTGATGTCGCATCAGAATTTGGAGTTTGCTTGGTTGTGGTTTTTGCTGAATCGTTGATGGCTGCAGACATGGAGGATTTGGGGCTGGGAAAGACAAAGACGGCATGATGAAGAAGTTAGACAGAGAGTGGAGAGACTGTTTGTAGTAAGGGGGAATGCAGAAGCAACATCACATTCAATTTTTCCCCTTTTTAAAGAACCCTTTGCATCGCTTTATATCACGAGAAGAGACAAACAACTGTGACACCAATCTCCCCTCGATCCCCCGCATTTGTAACTTTTCCCTTTCCCTGTCTACTAATGCATGCACATATAAAATCCACGTGCATACAACATACACTAACTAATCCCTCACACAGTCACCCCACATCACCCTGCACCCCCTCCTCCCTCATCTTTCTCATCAGTTGCAGGAACATCCTCCTCCTCCGGGCAAGTCAGGTCAGGCAGGCTGGTTCTGTCCTCATGTAGCCCAGGGAGCGCTGTCCTCAGCACGGGCAGCCGCTGCAGGGGTCGACGAGGACCAGGCGCGGAGCTCTCAGGCTCTCTGCAGTTCCAGACAGGCTCCAGACGTACTGACCTACATCAGGCTCAGTCTGACTGGAAGAGAGATGAAGAGGAGGGAACGAAAGCGAGGGATGATGAGTGGGTGGGGGTGTAGAGAGAGAGAGGAGAGAGGATTGGCGAGAATGATTGAGGGACTGGTAAGAAGAAAAATGGGTGGAGAAGCTCCGGCTTGTAAAATGTACCAAAAAAGGTGCAAGACATTGTCACAATGTGCACAGGAGAGTTAAAATAGAATAACGCTTAACTATCATTCCAAACTAATAAGAATCTATTTTGTCCCTACCAATTTTGCTAATCTTTATCCTCATTTCACTTTATCTGTTTGCCTCATCCCAACCCTGGTAGCCTTGTTCATCGTCTCTCTCCTGTTCTTTGTCAATTCAGCTTGATTCTCATCCGAAACGTCTCTTACTGTGGGAGGATTAGTGCGTCTCTGGCTGCCTGCTTATCAGTCTGCTCTTGCTTTCAGCTGGAGAGGAAAAAGAGGAGGCGGAGAGGAGTTGGAGGAGGTGTGTGTGCGGAGGGGAGGGTTTGGCATCTCTTGCTCAGTTGTGGCTACATCAACTCAATTCAGCTCTTTGCGCGTGTGCTTTTTGCTGTTGCAGTGTGGCAGAGGCACTGCAGTGCGGCAGGAGCAGAAAGAGAACATTTTGTGCAACAGACTTGATGTACAGGCAAGTGTTGATGTGTGCGTGTGTGTGTGTGTGTGCGTGTGTGTGTGTGTGTGTGTGTGTGTGTGTGTGTGTGTGTGTGTGTGTGTGTGTGTGTGTGTGTGTGTGTGTGTGTGTGGATTGTGTCCATTTTCTTGCAACGTGTGTCCAGATGGCTGTTTGTGATTATTACTCCCCTGTGCCGGTATGGACACTAAGCATGGATCAATACCAATAGAGAGGAAGATAGATTGTACTTGTGTTAGCGTGACTCCCTCAGGACCCCATGTGGCAGTGAAAGTCTCTAAAGCCACATTCCTTGGTCATACTAACAATGTCTTTATCCTCAGGTGAACATCTATAGACCCCAGGGAGCTAGAAAAGAGGCAAGTATATTAGAAGGTACAGCAGACTTCAGCTGGGTCAGTGTATCCTGGTAAGGTCAGCAACTCAAAAAGAGATTTCAAGATTGAAGATGCGGTCCAGGCATTTAGCAGGTTGGTGTAGATTCCTTCTCTAAAGCCTACCTGATTTATTGAGAGCTTTTGCTCTGAGCAGTTCAAGGACTAACCCTTGTGTCTCAGTTGTGGACAAACTAGTAGAAGTGATTGTCTCAGACTGAAGAGATCACAGGCAATCAAACAGAACATCACTGGAACGAATCCTCCATCTGCTCCTCACATCTGTAGATTTTCACAAAGTTCGAACAGTGCTGTCACTCAGGGAAAGCTTTCAATGGCCTTCTCTTACAAAGAACCCTCATTTGGAGTCAATTTCAGTATTATATAAGGCTAATACTATCTAAGGACTGTCTTAACTATGAGGCCTGAAAAAAAATGCGTTATCTTAGATGATTAAAAGTACTCCGTAGACAAATAAAAGGATTTGTAGTAAATGTATATTTGCTATTGCTGGGGGACAAGTGGACTAAGTCAAGAAAAAGTTACAGCGTGTAACCCTACACAAAAACTTTTCATATTCATATTTCTGTTTGTGTTCCAGTTGACGACAAGAGAAATCTTAATCGTTGAGGTTAATGCCACATTCACACAAAATGTGAATAATCCCTTAATTCTCATGAATACAAACCGAAGAATGTTTTGTGTTCACTTGCTTAATTCGCACTAATAATTTGCCCAATATGCTCAAAATCGCGTGTCCGCTGACTGCCCAAGACACAAGTTTTCCTAAAAGGGGAGGGCTTCCCTTCAAACTCCACCCTAGTCTTTTGTCATCAAACAAGGTTGAGCTCGACTACATCAAATAGTGAAGCTTGTTATGCTAAAGGTGTGCTAACTTCTTAGTACAACAGATAGCTAGACACAAGTGACAGACAAAGGTTTTCACAACTTGCAAGATAATCCGACCTCCTCACTCACTTTCCTCACAGAGAGCTCCTTTTTATTCCTGTTAGAATAAAAGTGTCATAAATTTCCGAGATATAATCTATTTGTCCGATATATTCCAGATGAATGAATCTCCACCAGTCCATACGCCACTGGAGGATTTGCAAGCTGCTTGGCTATCGAGGCGTGAATTTCGGAGAACAGATTTTTTTCAACACAAAAGGTGATTTTTTAAAATAAAAAATAGTTCCTCTGATCCCACAGATGGTAGCACTATCATGGCTTTGAATTCTAATCCTTCCCCTTACAGCACAAAGAAACATCAAACAAAACATCTCAATTAATGGCCAAGTTAAAACATTAGCTTGCCAAAATAATAATCATTAACTGAACATTTCCAATGAAGGTTATGTTAGACGGGATGAGCTAGACTTTTGCAGGAATATTTCTAGCCTGTGAACTTGTAATTATTCACGTTATATTGAACATTTTAATTAATGGTTTACTATGTGAGGTGAATAGGTCTCCAAGCTTTGCAGATGACAAAAGTCACGACTTTTAACACTGCTGCTAATATCACTACCACTCATGGTTTTTCTTTGTAGTGATCGAAAACTTAAAGATGCACTCACCAGTCCTGCTACTCTTGCCTGGATTCTAGGATGGAATATTGTTAAACCTACCAATTCAGTATACTGATGGAAATGACCGGTTTTACCATTTACCTATATGATGCAAACAGAAACTAGCATAATTGCCTCAGTGTCAATGACCAGAAGTAAATTGGATGGATCGATTTGATATGATACATGTGAACTGCTTGTCTCTTTCGTTGCTCTTGTTTTGCAGAATACAGCCACCTAAAGGATAAGCCTCTTGTGTTGAATCAGATTTGGAAGATGATGTTAAAGTGACTGTTTTTAAAGTGGCTTAGTTGCAAAACTCACAAAAGACTGTCTCAAGCGTTTTCATATTTTTTATTGGAAACCTATTCAGTTTACCAGGAACTCACTCAAATCATTAACCATATGTCCAAGGTTGATGATTTGAGTGGGTCATTGTACAAATATATCAATACCACTGGAGCAACATAATAGGAAGGTAATATTGGCAATTAGTTTACTTCTGAAAACATGTATAAAAAGGATTTATGCATTTATGAACTATTTCAAGGACAAGATGATGGATGAGAGGAAGACAAGATTACAAAAAGAGGAGTACACTGATGTCAGTAAACATTGTGCTGAATAGAGCACTCAAATGTAAATACAATGAATGATTGAAGCTAAAAATTCGATGAAATGTCAAGACTGTTTTGAAGACTAAAGGTGCGTTTTGTTTATGCACACTACAAATCAGTGAGACTACCTTTAAGAATATTTGAGTCGTAAAAAATAAACGACTATTGCTAAATGCCAAATTTGATTTTCTTTTAAGATATATCTCTGGCTCATTCTAATGTAAATCATCCAATTAAATCCTCAGATATATGTTTAATCTGAGATGTGTGTGCTTTATTTCATATAACACCATCTCTCTTCCCTAATTATGGACACAACTCTGTACTGGTTCAGCCAAGTTTGGAAGTCATCTCAGATTGAGACAGATAGAGATGTCACTCTGTAGCTCTGGTTCTCACAACTACATGAGAGGGGGGTTATTGGATCCAGATGCAAAGAAAAGTAGGTCACCACATTAAACATGTGCAAGACCCTATACTTCCCCATATGTACAGGGACCCACTGTTACACAAATGCACACATGTACATTCGCCAAGTCAGGCCTTTTTCTTTTCCATCTACAGAAATAGTTCAGAGCAGACTTGTATTGATTGTTTAAGTGTATTTGTCTGGCTCCAGCTGGTGTATCTTACATCTGCACACATATTCATGCTTGTATGCATGGTTTCTATATACTGAATCTCACACTTTTATCATAGTTACAAGGTGTGTTCATGTTAGCTTTGAAGTTTTGACTTTTTCTGCACTCTTTGGTTACTTCTTGTATGACATGTAGTAGCTGCCTTAAACCCTAAACCCTGTCATACTGTGCCTTTGCCATAGCAAACAATCATCTTTAAAAAAGCAGTGGAAAATTATGGTTTGGCTCCCAGACTAATTTAAACAGAAAATCTAAAGGCAAGCAAGATGGTTTATTTTCACACAGAGTGGTACATATTTTTTATCAGAACAAGAATTACTCTTCAAAATACAAGATGAAAATTTCATTTCATCCTGTTGCCTTCAGATAAGTGAGAAGTGTTGCTGAGATAATAATAACTACATGAACCCACTGCATGTAAACACTTTGGCACAGACAACATAAACTGCTTGGCTGGCTTGGAAGGGTAACATGATTAGACTGGACACTGAGTGTCAACCCATAGGGCAAATCATCTGTGTTATGATGCGTAATAAGTCGGCTGTCTGAGGAGGTGTGTCTGCGTATGTGTGTGCATGTCACACTGTAACACATAGAGGTCATTTCCGAGCAATCCCTCGGGTATATTGCATTGATTGGTGTCTGAGTGTTGGCCACATCTTGAGTTGACAATGTGGCGGCATGGATGCCAGGGCAGGGGAACCTTTAGAGAAGCTGCCAGTTGTTGATTTCTTTTCTATGTGTGTGCTTAGTGTCTTACATGTAAACCTGCCTCCACAGTATCGTGCCTGTAAAAAAGGGGTTAATCTGGAATAACACAATTAGGCTATTGAGTTTGTTGTCATTCTTCTCCATCATCTTTGAAGGTTGTGATCTCATTTTTTGAAAATCCAGCTGCTCAGATCTGAGAACATTGTGTTACAATGGCAGCGCAAGAAAGCTACAGTCAGCCAGTGTTGGAGACTAAGATCATTTTAAATTGTAGCAAGGGTTCAATGGGATCTAAAGAAACACTATGCTTTAATTTGGGGTGGCTAAGAGAATGATGATATTTTGCAATGAGGAACATTTGTCATGAAGTTAAACTTTTAGTTTAGGAAGAAGTGTGGTCAAATTTAGTGTAGTCAAATTGATGCAAATGAAACTCTTGACCTGGACTGTTCAACATGTTCGTTAAGAAAGTTGAAATGTCATTATTTATTTGACCACTGACTGTTGTCAATAGCACGTTGACATCAAACAATAGCCAGCATGAGAAAAACAGTAGGGAACAGGTTAATCTGTTATGTAGTGTAGAGCTGTACAGTGGACAGTAATAGCACTGAGTACTGGCACACAGAGGGAGCAAGTGAAATATGCACTTTTGGTAAGACGATTGACGTAAATGTTTGTGTATAGTGAGTGCGTGTGTGTTTAAATGTGAAAGAGCAAACAAGTCCACGTTGGAGCAGACTAACAGAACAGTAATAATATAACAACTTCCAGGCCTGAAGGTATTCTTAGAATGGAAAGTTTTAAATAGAGAGGAGAAAAAAAAAAGAAAAAAACACTGGGAGGATCAAATGAGGAGAAAATGGGTTGTCTGTGTTTGTCATTCATCCAAACATATATAGATACACACACACACACACACACACACACACACACACACACACACACACACGCAAACATGCATGTGCTGTCTTATTATTTCTTATGTACTTCAGCACTTGCTGGATGGTTGTGCATGCCAGCGTCATTTCCCCAGGCTCTTTGCAGCTTTTATTCTTTTATAACCAGCCAGTCTTATCTAACCAGGGCTTCTGGGAAAACCAGTGACTGAAAGAGAGGGAGTGGAGCAAAACTGCTGAAGACTGTAAAGGGCATGCAAGGGAAGTGTAGGTATTGAAGCCAGACCAACAGTGGAGCTCTGAACCACAAAAATATCCTCCCAAATGAGTCACAGGGTCTACTCTTTGTCTTAGAAGATTTTATTATTCTGAGAAAAAACACAATTTGACCTCTGAGTCAGTTTAGTTGTTGTTCAATGTACTGAACAAGCCGACACTAAATCTATCAATGTTCTCTGACAAGTGCTTTGAGCAATGAGTGTTTAACATTCAGTTATTACGGGCACCAAAAACAAAGCTAATGCCATAAGCTGAGGTTGTGATCCTCTGATGCACAATCTGTCTTCATCTATACTGGCTTGTTGTATTGATCATGAGTGATTTTCAGCAAAAGTGAACTTTAAATTCATAACAACATGAGAAGTTTAATGAGGAGGCTCTGATAAATGAACGCTGTAAAGCCAGGTTTTGGCACTACAGCCAGCAAATTGGATACTTCCTAAAAGCCTTGTTTTCTAGCAACAATTTCCCTCTATAAGATACGTTTTTTTCTTAAGCATTTTTTTGTTTCCTCCATCCACCTTTGTCGTACTTGACGTTGCACTAGACATCCCAACTCTGATGATACAACTTCTCATACTTGTACTTTGTAGTGTCACCCTTGTGTATGGCCCTTGTTGACTGTTTATTTCATCTCCCAAGTTTCAGATCAAGAACCCACAATTGTGGCCGCTATGATAGGTTTCAAGGTGTAAAGAATCTGGCCTCAAATGTCATCAAAAGCATCATTCCCAGGGCCAACACAGCCAGGAGGTTTCATATTTGTATTTCTTTATCGGTTGGTTGCATTCCCAGGAACATGTGCAGTTATACACATAGCCTTTGAAATCAACAAATAGAGCGCATGATTAATATAAAACGAAAGTATGTAACTCATTTTAAAAAGAAATATGGATGTACCTAAAATATACTGGTTTCATAAAAGTGGATGAACTAAAATTAATGGTTGTCAATTGATTAGTAGATTATTTTGAAAAACTATCTGTGAATGAGATCAGAGCTTTCTAAGAGTGTTGCTTAGGAATGTAAAAAGCGTTCTTATTGTCCGAAATAACCCTTGCTTGCAAAAAAGAAATAATGGATGGATGGATTGTTAAGGATGTTTTAAGTTCTGACAATGTGAGGTCAAGTTTGAGTGTGAGCATGTGAACTGTAAGGACACTGAGTTCACTCCAGGAGTAGCAGACAGCTAAACCATGCAGATGGCTCTAAATATCTGCATGTTACCTCTTCCTCATTCTATAATCCACATTCATAATAATGCCACACTACTGTGCCACAGTGTTGCCTCAGCATCACATTACTGGAGCGTGATGTTCCTTGCTCCAGGGCCAGACTCTCTGACTCCCTGTGTGTGTGTGTGTGTGTGTGTGTGTGTGTGTGTGTGTGTGTGTGTGTGTGTGTGTGTGTGTGTGTGTGTGTGTGTGTGTGTGTGTGTGTGTGTGTGTGTATGTGTGCATGTGTGTGTGTGCATATGTGTCTATGTGCGTGTGTGAGTGTGTGTGTGTTCTCAAAATCTGTTTGCAAACTGCTGATTACAGGCCAGGGAATGGGTTTTCACTGGATTAGCTCTGAGTTGGCTAAACACCAGATAGCAGAGATAACATTGTGTATTTATGTGTGTGTGTGTGTGTGTGTGTGTGTGTGTGTGTGTGTGTGTGTGTGTGTGTGTGTGTGTGTGTGTGTGTGTGTGTGTGTTGTGGAAGGGATAGGGAAGCTGAAGTTAGCAATAATATGTTAAAACTGGTTAAGCCTTTATAGTAAATACAGCTCTAATGGTTTTGTGTTTGAAAAGGAAAGACAGGAATGAATGTGAAGTATCAAAAAAAGGGGTTAACAATCAGAAAGTTAGGGAAAAGAAAAGGAGGAAAAACAAAAAGGAAGAACGTTAAAAAGAGCATGGAGGGTTAGAAAAGGGAAGGAAGAAAAGGAATATACAGGAAGTAAGAAGTGATTATAATAGCTGAGGAACGGCAGAAAGAAAATCATGTTAGTACATGAATATGAAAAAAGTCTGAAGAGATTGATAAGAAAAATAAATTGACATACTAAAACTAAAATCATGAGAAAAGGGTTAAAAGTGGTTACGTCCAACATTATGGAATGGATTGATATTGAGCATTAGATCCAGATCATGTGTCATTCGCTCTCAGAGTTCAAAAAGTAAAGTCAACCTTGTAATATAGGATTTCATTCAAATCTATCTGTGGTTTGTGACAACCTGCTCTCTCAACCTTTATATTTATTGACTTACCTATTTACTTTATTTTATTTGTTTACATTTTTATTAGGGCCTGAGTAGCGAGGACCCTATTGTAATCGTTTTAGATTATTTTATATTTTATTCTGCGCTAAATAACTAATTTAGTGCCCTCATCGTACACAAAAAGTCTTATCTTTTTGCATTTGCACCAGGCCTGGTGGTCATATTTTCTTGTCAAGTATAGGTGGGGAGAATTTTGCCCAACTGTGGCCCTAGCGGGCTACATGAGCCCAGCAGTCTCACCTAGAAAGATTTTTTTTTTTTAAACATGACGCTGCTACTCTAAGAGCAATATATCCAAGACCTTTGAACATGAAATATTCTAAATTGCTTCACAACTGTTTCCTCTTTTACGTCATCCCATGCTGCTTGAATGTGTCTTTGTTTGATGTCTGGCTGAACACAAATTAAGTCCTCTGGTTCTGATACTCATACATTATCATAAAAAATGGAAAATCTTGAAAAAGCAGTACGAACAAAGACACTCAGACTTTTTTTGCAACAACCTTACCTAAGTCCCAGAGGGTTAGGGGACAAAAGATGGACACGTAACTTGCAGTTGACCTCAGAGAGTCTCTAATGGTGTAAAGGTTTTAAAATGGATATTATCATTTGCTTTTTTGAACAAAAAGAAAATTTCAGAAAGAAACAAAAACATATTCTTAATAGTTTCACAAATGTTTCCTATTTTTCTTCTTCCCACCAGATGAAGCCTCAGTGGGGGAAGCAGTCACCTTCCCTTTCTCTCCTCTCTTTCTTTGTCTCTCCTCTCTTTCACCTTTCCCCCAACTCTTCTCCCCAGAATTAAACCTGTCAAGCTTTCATCCACTCTTATTGTAGGAGGAGTACGCATATAAGGCTTTGCCTGTTCCCCAGCTGATCCACTGATGTTGGAATGTTAATTCATGAAGGGCTACATAACAGCTCAGCAGAATGTGCTCCATGCAGAGCATCGGGCAGCACTCTGATGGTCTTCATTTTTCCTAAGACCTAATATTATAAACGCCTTGATGTGTACACCACAAAGGGAGGAGATGATAAATTCTGGGGCAAGAGGGGCAAACATGATGTTTGTCCGTCACCCTCACATAGGAAAAACAAAACTGAACGTGACTCGCCAACAAGCCAAGCTGTACAAACCAAAAGAGCATGCCAATAGATCTCCTGTGAACGCTGGAACAGAAACACGTTATCATAGAAAAGCCAACACAACAGAACCAGTTAAAACATAAAATCTATGACACTGACAAAAAGGACCATCACTTCGGAAGAACTTTGTAGTCCTGTTTGCTGCAGGATTGGTCAATTGAATCACACATGCAAGAGATGTGGTTTATCAGTTTCTGAAGCTTCCTGGGAGCCTGAACTCATGAGTCATCTTCCCATTCAGAAAACCTACCTGTATTCCAAAACAAGATGAACCCAGGGTGAAATTAATTGATTTGGCCTTGGCACTCAGTTTCTAAAAGCTCTGCTCTGGGTATTTATATTGAGCTATTGGGGCACATTTTAAGATGCTCTTCACTAGCAAGGACCACACCATCAACAGAATTTAACTGGACAATGATTTATTGATTTAATTGGAATAGTTATTCTAGATTTGACATTAAACTTCTTGCCATTACTGGTTTGGAGGGGATCCACCGTAGCTCCCGGGCACAATAAACCCCCCTTTAGGAGCCTTATGTGTAGTAGGAAAGAAAGAAATAGGAAGAATAGGGCAGGGTGTGGAATCAAAGAACGAATGGGAGGATAGGGATAGGTTTGAATTAATCAGAGAGCCAGAAGAGGCGTGGTTGAGGTGTGGTCCTGCTCCTGAAACTCTTCTATGTAGCACCACATAAAGCGTGGTTCTGTCAAACCTCCAGAAAATTGTTTAAGGATGTAAGAGGCAATTTTGTTTCATTTGTTTGTTTGTTGGTCTTCCCCAAAATTTCACAATGAACACTGCCCTTCCTAAAAACATATTCTATTCTAAAATTAGGTTGCCAGTTCAGATAAACTGAACTTATTTCGCAACAAATCTGCAAATAATTTATACCCCATTTTGTCATTTTAAGAAAGACATCAATTGGACATGTAGTTTTAGTTATCTTTAGAACAGCATCATGGTTTCCATTGCTAAAATTGTACTTTATGTCTTTACAACTTTTAGATATGTTCACACAAACACACATGATGAACACGCCCACACTTTTTTTTATAGAGGGACAAGAAAAAGCTTAGGTCTCCGCTCAATCCCTGAACGCTGTCACAGACTTCAAGCGATGTGAAGTCTTCACAGGGAAATACTTTAGCTGAGCAATAGAGCTGTCTGTCTTTACTTCTCTGTTGCAATATGGAAAACATGTTCATCTGTATGAAAGTTAGAATGTGTGTTTTGTACAAAAATGAGTTGTCCTTTCTGACAGAAGACAGTTTCTGCATATAAAAGCCCATTTTGAACAAAAATAGTGATTATTGAATACTTCTGTGGCAGAAAAAAGAAACAGAGCCATATAGAACACACCAATAGACAGAGTGAACATTTACCGACTTAAATGTTGTATTCATTTTCATAAAGCATTTATAATGTATGAGGGTTGTGGAGTTCCTTGTATTTATCAGTGCAACTGTGACATCTGTAGAGTGGTAATCTATTCTGTGACCTAAATTTATTTGTTGAAATGCTACAAAACCGAACTCCAGCCCACCCATCCCATTTCACAGCTCATCACTGTCACTATGATATAATGCATGTGTGTGTGTGTGTGTGTGTGTGTGTGTGTGTGTGTGTGTGTGTGTGTGTGTGTGTGTGTGTGTGTGTGTGTGTGTGTTTGTGTGTGTGTGAGAGAGAGACAGACAGACAGAAAGAGGGAGGGTGTGTGTGTGTGTGTGTGTGTGTGTGTGTGTGTGTGTGTGTGTGTGCGTGCGTGCGTGCGTGCGTGCGTGCGTGCGTGTGTGTGTGTGTGTGTGTGAATAAGTGAGTGTGAGAGACTGTGATAAAAGAAATGTGTTATCCATCTTATCCAGAGTACTCATTTATTAATAAATGCATGAGAGCCAACACAAAAAGGAACATTCTGCAGCTCTGCAAAAAAAGGGGGAGGAACAGAAAAAAATTGCTCCTTGTTAGCATCCTCTCAGACCGTGCATGCGCTAGCAGCTACAGCAACAATGTGAGACATATTATCTTTGGTCAGCTCTCTTATCTATTATTCACAGCAAAGTGAGAAGACACTGGTGGCAAGATCAACAGCAGTCAAAATATGTCCCAGAGGCAAGCCGTCTTATTCATGTGCAAAAGAAACCTTAATAGCCAAGAAGATAGAGGAATGACTGCAGAGTCGGCAAAAACAAATGAAAGAAGAGTGCTTTGATTTTTAGAATGGGTAACAGACTTGATTAGAAGAAAAGGAAATAATGATGTTTTTGATGGATTATTTAAAGACAGGTAATGTATTTGTATTTCCCACTTGAGAAGCAAAACAAAATCCAATCTTGTTTGAGGAGGACGAGCCATTCTCTATTTAGTTTGTTTCTGACTTAACAGACAGCAAACCAAGGTGGTTGGGAAGTGCAATGCAAATTTACAAAGGGTGAAACACTTTAACAAAGGGACAATTTTACAAGGGAAGGAGCATTTTTACCAGTCCCGGAACAAATGTACAAATGGCAGATTTTACCGGAAAAGGAATGAACCAAATATCAGAAGTGATCCAGAAGTGATCGAGTTGCAGGTCATTTAGTTTGTTTTGGCAGAGAGAAACAGAGCGGTGTTACACACAATTTAATAATGTTTTCCAGAATTTGAATTTGTCTCCAACTTTGTAAAAGTGTTTCATCCTTTATAGATTTGTAAATTTGTATTGCACTTCAGAGTGTCTTTCTTTATTATAAACCCCCAACCTGTGAGACTCAAAGAACAGACAACACATTAAAAGTGTCTGTACGTTCAGTGACTTCACATCTGAAATGTTCATAAATTTAAGGGGGAAATTTGTTTGTGTTTATGTCTGTGATTCCATGAACATATCATAAGCTCATGAATGCTCAAAGGACATTTCACATTTGAGTTCCCCAATGTGTTTTGGTGTATTAGTTAATATAATGATCAATGTGACTTCAATGTGTCCTTTTAATTTGGACTTTACAGTATTTGATCTGATGCTGATAAACTCTTCATTCAGTCAAACTGAGTATATCATGAACAACAGTCCCTTAAGATGTAGTAGCTTCTTGTATAAATAATGTGATGTATTCATGTTCATGTCTGGATTTCTGTTGATTAAATTCCAATAAAGACAGTTTGGAGAAAAAAACTGGACGCTGCTAATTTCTGCTGAGCTTCTCACTTATATGCTTTTTGAATCAGAATTTCTAAATCTGGCTCTCGTTGAAAATGCATTTGGCTGTGAGTGCTGTCTTGGCAAGCAACGAATATTTAATGAGCCAAAAAGCCTCGTTTTTTTTTTTTTGCTTTTAGGTACCCGTGGCTGCTGTCTGTTGCTAAGCAACCACATCCTCTAAATTGTCAGGTTGAGGGCTACCCCACCAAAATAAATATATAAATGAATACATGTACTTTGTACATTAGCTTGGGTGTGCAGAGTGCACCACCATCAGGATTCCTCTTTTAAATTAGTTATTTTATTTCAGTATTTTAGATTGTCTTCATGTTATATTTTTCAAAAGCTGATTTTATTTTTAATAGCTCACCTTTATTTATTTTCAGCTCCCAATCTTCACACTTCTTCTTCTTGCTATGTTTTTTTCATCAAAATAAATCAGCTTCAATGTTCTCTCCTTTGTTTGTCTCTTACACAAAACACACACCCACACACTCTCCTCTCTTTGTACTTGTGCTCATACTGTGTGTCTGAGAGGCAGACTGTCTGTATAATTGGGTTGTTCTTTTCTACACCTGATGATGCACTGAGACATACAGACAGACACACACACACACACACACACACACACACACACACACACACACACACACACACACACACACACACACACAAGCACATAGAGGGAGAGAGAGAGAGAGAAAGAGAGAGAGCGCACAAACACACTGGGTTGATAGGTTGAGACATTTTCTTACAGATTTTGCTGAGGTGGGAAAAATGCTCCCATGTATGTTGTTTTATTTAGACCTATAAGAGCATAGGTCTAAATATAATGTGACCTACATTATATTGTGTTGCAATTAGATGTATGGGTTGGTATAAAAAATGCCAACATAGGTTTCCATAGAGCCACTGATGGATTCACAGCCCTCTCTGCATGTACAATGATGCCTTTACGAGAGTATATGCTCATATCAGACCTTGAACACTGAACCCTTGACAACAAATCAACCCAATTTACCTGACAGCAAATCATGACCATGTACAGTGCATGCATTTAAGAGCCTGTGAACACAAATACATATAGACAGATGCACATGAGAATTCAGGGATGAAAGGGCATATTTTCACAAGTTATCGTAAAGAGAGCACTTTCATGCAATCCCTAACCCTCCATTTGTCTCCCTGCTCCTCTCCTTTTCCCTCTTTGCGTTCCTTTCCCACAGATCTGTATCTTAGTGAGGTGACCCTGCTTTAATGTGTGTTGAAAAGGTTGCTCCAGTCCTGTCCACTGATTCAGAAAGGCCCTTCTAGGCCTGCATGCATAACTGCGCTTCAGAGTAATACCTCGAGACACCAGGGACATTCATTGTTTACATCACTGAACCCCCCCACCACCACCACCACCACACACACACACACACACACCCACACACACACACACACACAAACGCACACACAAGTGGAAAGAAAAGGCCAAAAGTGTAAAGGCGATAGCACGTCTGAGTGGGTGTCACACTTAAGCACTCATAGATATAAACCTGGTTGATATCATCCTTCCACAGTACACTGCACTGTGTTTGACTATATTTTATAATTTTGTTTTCAGTTGATTAGTGGACAGAGAGAGGAAAAGGGGCAACTAAAATTAAGGCAAAATGTTATTTGCATTCTACACCAGGTTCAGGTTAAAAAAGAAATACACACACTACAAGAAGAACATAAAAAAAGAAAATCTTGTTGTGAATTGTATGGAAATACAATATAAAGTTGTTCTTGATCAAATACATTTGAAATAAAAAATATATATTGTGCAAGGAAAAGAAAATACTGTGCAGGGAGATGAAATACTTTACAGGGAGATGAAATACTTTACATGGAGATGAAATACTTTACAGTGAGATGAAATACTTTACAGGGAGATGAAATACTTTACAGTGAGATTAAATACTTTATATGGAGATGAAATACTTTATATGGAGATGAAATACTTTACAGTGAGATTAAATACTTTATATGGAGATGAAATACTTTATATGGAGATGAAATACTTTACAGTGAGATTAAATACTTTATATGGAGATTAAATACTTTATATGGAGATGAAATACTTTACAGTGAGATTAAATACTTTACATGGAGATGAAATACTTTACAGTGAGATGAAATACTTTGCAGTGAGATGAAATACTTTACAGTGAGATTAAATACTTTACATGGAGATGAAATACTTTACAATGAGATGAAATACTTTACAGTGAGATGAAATACTTTATATGGAGATGAAATACTTTACATGGAGATGAAATACTTTACAGTGAGATGAAATACTTTACGTGGAGATTGAATACTTTACAGTGAGATTAAATACTTTACATGGAGATGAAATACTTTACCGTGAGATTAAATACTTTACAGTGAGATTAAATATTTTACATCGAGATTAAATACTTTACAGTGAGATGAAATACTTTACAATGAGATGAAATACTTTACAGTGAGATTAAATACTTTACAGTGAGATTAAATACTTTACAGTGAGATGAAATACTTTACATGGAGATGAAACACTTTACAGTGAGATTACATACTTTACAGTGAGATTAAATACTTTACATGGAGATGAAATACTTTACAGTGAGATTAAATACTTTACAGTGAAATGAAATACTTTACATGGAGATGAAATACTTTACAGTGAGATTAAATACTTTACATGGAGATGAAATACTTTACAGTGAGATGAAATACTTTACAATGAGATGAAATACTTAAAAATGAGATGAAATACTTTACAGTGAGATGAATTACTTTACAGGAAGATTAAATACTTTACAGGAAGATGAAATACTTTAGACTTTAAACTTTATTGTCCCCTTGGGGAAATTCTTTTCCACAGCACCTTTCTGCATTTCCACAGACATAGACAAACACAAGAACATACACTGTAGGGAGATGAAATATATTGACAGGGAGATGGCAAAGTCCAGTTGGTTGAGCTTTAAAACTGCTCCATTTGACCAGAGAAAGCCATGCAGGCAGCTACAGCTTAAAACAATGCCTCAATATTTATTTGATCTGTGTGAATAAATAGGTTAAAATCAACATGGACACATCACAACCTCAAAACTATGACACTGAAACCACAGGATATCTGTAATGTCCTGCTTGGATTTACTTCACTTCTGTTTCTATCAGTACCATACAGTGCACATGCCACGTTGTGTCCTGTGGCTTTCATGGTGCTTGTACAATGCAGTAAAGGGCATTAGTATGTATATGCTGGCAGATGGGTGTCAATGCTCCCCTGATATTCCCTGAAATGATGAGCCATGTTTCTGTTTATTGAACAGAACACACTCAGCTTTTCCCTCATCTGCTTTTGTCTCAATCATCCATTTCTCTACCTTCTGTCTTTTCCTCTGTCTCACACTATGCCACACACACAAACACAGACACTGTCTGTCTCCCAATCTGTCTCTGGTGAATATTAGAGCACAGAAATGTCTCCATCTTTACTGTCAAAATACAGTATATCATCACGTGTATTAACATGTGCTTAAGCCACTGTTAGATCCAGCTTTGGATGCATGACAGCTTTGAAGGGCCTGAAGAGGAAGTCTGGACTGCTATAAAAAAAATGTGCTGCATTAATGATCACCTTTTCTTTATGCCCTGCATCATTCCTTCTCCTAAAGTGATTTGTCCCGATGGCAGTATTCATTAAATTTTTTTGCTCCGAAATTTGAGGTTCCCTGCTTTTAGTCCTTTGGAACCTTATTGAAGAACCAGTACTCAGCACTGAAATGAACAATTGTTGTCTGAGAGGTTGTACGAGTAATGAGGTTTCTCATTTTGGTTAAAATGTTGTCTCAGCAGAAAATGCATATTTCATGAGCAAGTAACTTGAACATCTAATTCATGTAGGATAGCATGTTAAATTCTTATTAGCTTGCAGGTGTCCATGAAAATCAGGAGTTGAACCTCTATACACAGTTAAGGTTGTTGGCAAAACAGCCAGACTTGACCGTAAGCTTTTGATAGCAATTGTAATCAAATTTTTCTACCTAACTTTTATTAGTCATTTTGAATTTAACATGCTGCATGTACAATGTGCTAATAACACAGTAATAGTTGGACATGAGTTTGATTTTAAAAAGGTACAACTGATTATGCGTCATTAAATCGAATTGATAACCAGGTAACAGCACGGTATGAAAATGGTAATTTAATAAAATATCATTATTTCAATACAAACATTACTAAAGTAATCACATGGTACTCATGTTTGTACTAGATAAAAGGTTAAAAACAATTTTACTTTAGTTTTTTTTAATTCACCTTTGTGCTTCAGAACAGCAACTATAACTAGTGGGACAATAACTGAAAGCCTGTTAACAAAACCAAAAACAAACTTCATAAATATGATTAAAAAGTTGATCACAGTTTTTGGTTTTGCCTCCAGAAGGGCCAAGTTACAATTGCAACAGAACAAATGAAGGTATAGATTTATCGAGACAACTGTTTTGTCTACTTGAGAAGAATTCCTTTTAAAATTGTGTTGATGCATGGTTTAAGACAATGAGTGTGTGATCCAGTTCAACATACAACAAAGTAAAGTTGTACGTCGGGAGGACCGGAACATTTCCTGGCAGCCTGGGGTCCATTTGGCCAACAGTGAGCTGTCAGTGTAAACAACAAGTATGAGAAGACATCTCTGAATGCACGCGTCATCTTCTTCAAGTGCCAGTGGCGTAGAGCCCCGGCAATCAACTGCATAATATGACATCATAGTGTCCCTCAATGCACATGGCATTTGGCCATTCATTGCTTCTCATTTGAAATGACACAGAAATGGAAAGTGGAAAAAGGAAAGGTGAAACAGTGAGAGAGAGAAATAATTAGAAAGAGGAACCCCCTTGCCTCAGATGCAGCAAGATGTAATAATATGCATGTGTTCACCAGCAAGGGACCAGGCTAGTCTTTACATACCCAGCATGGCTAACTAAGTAGCCGTGCTAATAGCAGTGTAAAAAACACTGCACGCTACCAAGTGAGCACATCCCTGTATTGAGGGATTGAACCGTAGCATTAATGAGCGATAATCTAACATTGAAGGTAATTTTTCAAACGGTCAAAAAAAGCAAAAGCTATTTAAAATGCATACATACTGGAGCCTACAGCTAACAAATGAATCAGTAGCTTTATCAGCACGTCACTGGGACCAATGAGAGAGGTTAATAGTGCCACCTGTTGGTTCATCACAACATCGGAATAAACTATAATAATAAACACTATTTATGATTTTTTTTTTAAAGGGACAGAGTTAGAGGACACAATCTGAGGTTCATATGGCATAATTCAGGCTCGGGATGGAGCCAAACCCCTGGCCTGAATTATCATCCAACTCCGCCCATGGTGTCTACTCATCAGTTCACAGCATACCATGTGTGTCACAACTGTACCCTCCCTCATGTCAAGAAAATTTTCACACTAATATCTAGCACAAGCATGCCAGCCCCAACACACTCTGTCACTCTTAACCCCCCATGAGCCATCCCTTTCACATGTTTACCCCCATCCCCTGCTCTGAGCAATTGGAAATCACTGGCTTTAAATGATTATCCTTCCCCAAGCTATCCTGGAGACATACAAGGCTATACTGAACCCACAGCCTATACCTTTCCTGCACAACACTCACACTCCACACTCAAGTCTCTTACTTAACCACAAGCACAGCTCACAGGAGCTAGGAAGGAGCAGGATAAGAAATGTGTGACAGCAAGACCATTCCAGCATCAGGGCAGGTAATTTTAGAAACTGGGGACACCAGAGATTGTTGATTATAATGGAGCTAAATTATCTACATGCTGGGACAGATGGTGGATGTTGCACAGGTTAAAAGCATAGACTGAATATCACAATGGATGCATTGTTCACCGACTGTGAAGCCAAAAGATTTAGAGCTTCCCCTGCTGACTGGATGCAGAATAGGTCACAAGCCAAACCTCCTTCATGTTAAGAGATGCTTGAAGGCTAAGCTACAAGTTTAAATTAGATGTCAAATAAAATTTTCCAAAAGGCGTTTTCTGTCTTAAAAGAGGTGGGATTATGCTTTTTCATATTTCAAACATAGATATAAAGTAAGTGTTAGGGAAAATGGGGATTTCTTTGAGCTGTAAATAATGTAATGTTACAACAGAGGTACTAGAGGGACAGTATAAAATAAAAAAAACACCACTTTAAAATGAGTTCTTATCATACTGAGTGTATGACACAAAGTGTCCATTATTATGTTTGGTTTATATTTAGTTGTTTGATTTTAAAAAGATAAATGATTGACAGCTCTGTTTACAAACAAGGCTCCTACAGCATCCTGTACCAGATTATGCGAGTAGAGGAGGAAAGACAAGGGAAAATGTAACAAACATTAACACAAGAGTATTTGGACTTTCCATAGCCATGAGTGCTGTCCTCTAACCAATACAAGAATCTGTTCTGCAGTGGACTACACCCACCTGAGAGTGTATTGACGTTTTATCTGCAAAATAGATTTGGGGAAAGAGTGGGACTTCAGTCTAGTGGCTCTCCCTGCCTGTTCACTTCCACACATACCTTGACTTCACCAGCACAATATGAAAGGTCTTTTGGTTTCACATCTGATCTACAGTCAATGCTTAAGACATATGAATGTGTAGACACAACAACTGGACATCAATTCACACACAGCCTGTGTCATGCTTCCAGCTCATACACAAGGGCCTACATACATGCACATATACACAGTGAAGAAAGAACTTACACAAACAGCCGCTGTCTGTCAATGGAGGACAGATGAAGCATTGATGTAATAATTTGAATCAGAGAAATACATTTAGATCATAAAGGCTACTTTCGGTTTTACAATGTAGAACACTGGCTAGGAGAGTAACAGCAGCTGCATGGGTAAAACCTGGAGTGATTTATAATATGACAGTAATCTTAATCTGTGAAGGAATTAGGAGACTTCACTTTCATGTAAATAATTGAGATCTTCCCTTCCCTTTTTTTTCAAACCCTATCCCATTCTTCTTTCTCAATCCTCCAGCTTTCTTTTTATGAAGTGTAATTGAGGGGAAATGATTGTAATCTATGTGTGTCTCCATGATTGACACAAACGCACCCCATGCTATTTCTTACTCACACACCATTAGATCCATTGGACCTATATATGTCACAATGACTGAACACTCATCCCACACCTTCGGCAAATATACAGAGAAATTTGAAGTATATCTAAACCCTATCTGTCATTATAGGAAGGAGGAGGGTGATGTGTTTGGCATGAACACAAGAGCAACATGGCATGCATGCTGTAGATTGGCGTGTATATTTGCGCCACTTCCTGCCAAGATGCATGGGTGTCTTTCTAGGGAGCTGGAGAAGATGACTTAGCCTGAGGCCTGGAAAATGGAGGGAAACTCAGGCTAAGTGGCACATGATTAAACAGAGAAGTTAAGGAGACCTGGCATGTTTTATACAACACTTCAGGTATTTGACTTCAGAAGAATACTAATTCAGGACACAACCATGTATATATTCATGGAGTGCAGTCACGTGACATTTTTGCTGCTGCCTCCTACTTTAGGACCATAGAGCCAGCTGCCAGCTGCCGAGCTGCTGAGCTCAATGGCCTGCTCCGGTGAAAAACTTGCTAGTCAGATGAAAATTTGCCATCGTTTTGCTAACAAGAAGAAATGTTATTTAAATAAATGTGATATCTAGATTGAAAGGAACCGCGGACTCCACTGAAGTCTGCTGTAAATTCGTCTTTTTCTGTATTCATATCTACCTTGTCCGCACTCCCTCTTCTTAAACCAGGGAGTCCCTCAGGACATAAGAGCACTGAAGCTTACCGCTAATTTTTTCTTTACTGTTGCTTCAGCACACAGCTGTGATGGAGGATTACCGCCACCATAAGGATAAACAAAAAATATCATGAATTCATAAAAATAACAAGTAAAGTTACGAGAATAAGGTCATAAATATAAGAGAGTAATGTCATAAACTTATGAGAATAGAGTTTTTATATAATGATATGTCATAATTATATGCTATGGTTAATCCATGACTAAGGAACATGGATCATCTTGTGTGACTCAACAGTTTAGGATAAAAAGTGCAGCAGAAGCGTTCACAGGCTGTCTATCAGCCTGCCCTTCTTCATAACAGACTCAGTTTCTGTACAATTGATTCAAAACCTGATACTCATTACAACGTGGTGCTAATGTGAGCATTCACTTATTTTTGAAACCTGTAAAGTTGAACTTCACAAGATGGTCCACAATCCTTATTTTAGTGCAGAAAGATGGCCGCTCCTCTGATCTTCCCTTTTAAAATAACATATAGGCTAATCATTGACTTAATATATATATATATATATATATATATATATATATATATATATATATATATATATATATATATACCTACATATATATATATACACACATATATTGCAAACAAGATTACTCAGAGAGTCTAGACTCTCTATATTACAAAGTAAGTAGCTCCCAATTTCATGTCAGACAGACCAAGTTATCATACACTAGTTTATTGATGACAATAAATACAATACATGTTGTGATAGAGAGAGAAAAGTTCAGTGGTAAAAACAAAACGATTTAGAGATAGGCAGTAGAGCTGTGGCCTTGCAGCCCTCACCCTTACAGATTCTGCCTTGACATTTGGAGTCAGAGGCAGTAAAATGTCAGACAGGTTATGACAGGAATGGTGATAGGCAGATAATGTCTGACCTCTGACCTGGAAGTCTTGAAAGGTCACAGCTCGCTTTACCATATGTGAGTCATGCTTGTGCTTTCAGATCACAAAATTAAAGGTAAAGAGCAAAACACGATTACAGAGGAAGGTTCTGCTGTCAACAAATTGTTTTCTACATAGGGAGGTTAGGTTTAACAGAATCACCTCTAAATTGATGTTGCTCGTTAGTACTGGGAGTCTTTATTCTGTGTGTACATCTTGTTATTGTTTGTTTTATTTTTTCCTTTCTTGAAAATAAAACCACGAAAACAGCAGATCTCTGAATTGTCTTAACATATTATATTCCTGAGTCGCGGTCTTTGGCTACCTAAACATAATGACAGAGTCTGACTAATGCTTTAAACATCACAGGCTAAAGGTTAAACATTATTAAATGAAAACACCTCTGTTGCAAGTTTATGACTTTTGTATAATAGATGTAGATTATAAAGCAAATCAGTTGCCAGCAAATGAAAATGGTTGAATATATTTAGGGATTGGAAGAGTCATATGTCTCTTAATCAGAAGATCGGGGGTTCAAACCCGGATCCGGCTGTCCACATTCCATAGTGTCCTTTGACAAGACACTGAGCCCCAAACTATAGTGTTTGTGCCAGCTCTGTATGAACAGGATTAGGTAATACTGATGGCCGGTTTGCCTCTGCCATCAGCATATGAATGTGGCATGAATGAGGAAATGTGACATGTAGTTAAAAGCACTTTGAGAAGACCAGAGGAAGTGCTGTTTAAATACAGTCCATAAACAACCAACTTGCCTTGGCAGAGAGGCTTTTGATGAGGGTACTCAAGCCCTGTGTCTGTCACCTTTAAGTAATTCTGGAATAAATGTTACACTTGTAGCCATCTCGAGGAGGAATATACTGCAGCAGCTACATAAACATGAGGAATGTCATGAGATTCCCTTAATACTGCCTGTGTCCACAGCCATTAAAGAGTCCTTCACTTATTATGTCAGGTAAAAATGTATTTTAGGAATACAATACATACTTGCACTGATAAACATCAGGGATGAAATTGGAATTGATGGCCACTGTTGGCAAAATGTGAAGCCCTAACAAAATTATCTTATCCTATTATGTCAAACTACCACACTAGTTACACCATTAGTGAGAATCACTCTTAGTGATGTTTTTGTAGTCTTCTATTTGTCTCTGGTGTTGGACTTTTAATACAAACTCCTATATTCTCATTGCAAAGCAATACATAACAAACTATCAGAGAACAATCAAAACACATCTCAAGAACTACCTGTTCAACCTGGAGCAGTCGTCCATCTTTATCTTTAAAGCCAATTAACAACATCCACAGTGATCATCCAGCCAAAATCCCTCCTTTCTAGACAGATGAAACTGAAACAATAAGAATCTACTCAAAAGCTTGCACAGGAATAAAAGAACAATATAACCATGCAGCAAGGCATTAGTGATGCTTTTTATACACAATGAATGATCTTCTGCGCAGACTAAGAAAGGAGAAACCATTTGCCTTTGGGCATAAAGACAGTGAGCTTTGATTATTGATTCACTGTCTCTGCTTTACACATAAGGGGACCATTTTGACCTGAAAGAACCAGCTAGCTTAAAAAAGAAGAGAGAGAATAAAATAAAGAGGGGGAGTCCTTTGAGGGAAACACACAGCAGGGGATTTGAACCCTTAGCTGTATTGAAATTTAACAGTTTGTTGGAGTGAATGATGAAATGAAGGAATAAGAGACAGCAGATAATCTTGAAGCTTCTGTCTGGTTACAAGAAAGTTGTTACAAAATGTAATATGAGAGTAAAACAACAACAACAAGCCCCCTTCTTAAGGTTGAAGAAAAGGAAACAGTCTGGTTGTCTAATACATTTACTATATACATTGTGCCAGATGATGAAAAAAGATTACTTTTTGCTTTTTTTTTTGCTGTGGGCTAAAAAAATCCAGGGTGTTGCAACAGTACAGCAACACTTGTTTTGATTGCCTGTTTAACCTGCCCTCCAGTACAGGCTTGGGAACATGCTTTTACTAAATACATTCTTCAAAACTGTTGAAGGATTGGAAAATTGTCCCTCTTTCAGATATCTTTCATTTGAATGTTTGCTGTGACAACAGTTGGGGATAATACTTGAGAGCTCCAATTCTATCCACTTAAAAAGAAAGAACTGCTGAAATATCCAATCATGTAATCCATAAATGAAATCACATTCTGTTATCTGTAAGTTGACTCCCTATGACAGACAAAGTATTTCTTGAAAATGTCTAATAAACAAAGCACATGGTCTTGCATAGCTTCACCAACTCTGTGAAAGGCCATGCCTTCCATCTCTACAAAAAAAGATGTCAAACATTAATTTTCCCTCGAAGACACCCTGTGTGTTCTTATGGGGGGCCTTGCTTCTGTTGATTCTCTGTTCTGATGGTTCAGTTCACTGCTGTACAAGGTCACTATTTTATCGGACACTTTCACAGGGGATTACTAATATATTTTTGACCATGTTTTCTCTCTCTCTCTCTCTCTCTCTCTCTCTCTCTCTCTCTCTCTCTCTCTCTCTCTCTCTCTCTCTCTCTCTCTCTCTCTCTCTCTCTCTCTTTCTTGCACAAACATTGTTGCAGAGTTGTCATAAGAGGCTAACTATTAGCAAGGCGGAACTGATTAACCTTGTGAATATGTCATTCATTTGTGTGTGTGTGTGTGTGTGTGTGTGTGTGTGTGTGTGTGTGTGTGTGTGTGTGTGTGTGTGTGTGTGTGTGTGTGTGTGTGTTTAGGGGGGGTACAAAACCTATTAGTATGTCTGCGCCTGCATCTCCAAATCTTGTTGCTCTGAACTGATGCAACAGGAATGCAATACAAATTCCCTCTCCCCTCCTCTCCCCTAGCCCAGCCTTCCTCTACCTCTCCTGCCTACTTATTCACTTCCTGCTCCCTTATTGCATCTCTTTGTCCTTCTCCTGCTGAGATGTATTTTTCTCTCTCCTGTCTCAATCAAAATAACTGTGTATGAATATCTCCTTATCTTTGTTTCTTTTTTATTGTGTCTCAATCCTGTAACAAGACATTTTTCATCTTTGAGATTGTGTTCTACCTCACCATGTGAATGTGCTATTTTAAGCTGTAATGACATTTTCTCAAGTTTGAAGTGCTATGTGTTCGAGCATTTTTCAGGTACATTTATTTTTGTGTTGTAATAGGTTCTCATTTTATTGATTGCTGTATAGAAAAAGAGATACTTTCCCGGGCGCACGAGAAAGTATCTCGTGTGCACGAGATACTTTCCAAAAAAAAAAATATGTGTCAGCTGAGATGACACAAGGGTTGGGCAAAAATAACACCCAGGCACAAAATAAACTGGATGATCAAACAGCAAGGGAAACAGGATCAATTACTGTATAAATCAACTTCATAAATTAGCATTTGATAATGTTCTGGCCCACCATTTAGTGGCCTAGAAAAAACGGTCGGGAATCTTGGCATTATTTTGAATTTGGATTTTGAAAATCGTATACTAGTACCACAAGTCCAATCATTCATATCTAAGACTGAAGCTGAAAATTTAGTCCATGTATTTGTTTCAACTAGATTTAGGTTATATTACTGTAATGCTTTGTATGCAGTGTCATCCAAACCATCAGACAGCTCCAACTTATCCAAAATGCAGTCATGGTCCTGACAGGGCAAGCTCACACAAAAATATGAGTCAACTCAAAGATCAGTTCACACACACCAACATGAATTAGTTCACATTCAATGTTTATTATTTTGCATTTTCAACTAAGTTAATGGTCCAAAGAGGAACTAGTTCACATCCTTTGCTATTATCCAGCTTTGTCCGGAGAGTGTCCCACCTCGAGGACATTTCTAATTCTCAATATTCAAGCATGGATTGTCACTATTTTTCAAAGTACACAAATCCCCTCGTGGGGAGTCTCTGTCAGCCCATCTTTCACCTCACCCTGAGGCTCCTGCTCTCTCCCTCAGGCCAGACATACACTGTGAATTAAGGCAGATTCTGACCTGGTTTGTGAGTTGCCTGACCGATTATGAAGTCGGTTTGAAACCTTCAAACAGCACACTCTCACACAGTGAAGGCAGCGCTACAAGCCGATTCACATATTCAGGGCTTTCCCTGATTGGGCCTGAACAAAAGTCTACACAGCGTCAGATAGCACTATCGGAACATTTCACGTGATGTGGACAACTGAAATACATGTAGACATGCTCTGATCAGCCATTATATCATGACCACCTGATCAATCCAGTGCTATGAAATCTAAGCGCAATCATAATTTCTACTTTTTGCGAAGCTTCTACATTGTCAGTTTTTGTTGACACGTTAGAACGGTGATAACTGCACTGAATATTTATTGTCACATTCTTTGGTGTGACTTCAGCTTTCATCTGTGGGATTTGTCAGATAAAATGTATTGATAGTTGTTGGTGCTTTGACCCAATTTCCCTGGTACAGTGTGAGCACTCAGGTCATGCTTGACAACTGTCACGTGTGAGCATATAATTCATGAGCTTCGGCTGTGCATTGTACAGTGATTCCCTCATACAGTGTGAGACAACAGTCCACCTGGACATCTAAACAATAGTACATTGTGTGCCAGGACTTGGTGATGTTTATCGCTTGGTATTAGCTTGATATTTGATAAGTTGTAGAATATGCCTCCTTTCCCTTTAACCATTCACAGGCTGTGTTGGCATTGGTGAGGTTTGTGTATTTTTCTTTTTAACCAAATCTAAAATCTGTCTGCTCTGAAATGTGTGTTTTCATGGTTAAACTTGCATTTCTTTGTGGCTATTGCTTAATCATGTTGACAAAGGATTTGATTGAATGTGCATTGTTTTGTACGGATGGTGCAGTTGGGAAATTATGAAATTAGAAATTCCACAAAATAAAAGAGGGTGAATAGATAGTGAGCTGCTGAAAACATAGAAGGTTGGTATTGCTGGGACCCTCAGATTTCATAACTAAGTAGTTTTTTTTGTTGTTGTTTTTCATGCAGTATCATTGGCAGGATTTTATTATCTTATTTTTTTGTATCTTTATATTTTATATATGTGATCATTTAATTCTTTTAATATTGTGTCTTTTGTTGGTTTTATTCTTCCAACATTGTTTTTATTTCCTTTTATTTATTTTATTTTATTTCTTGGCAGTCATAACCTCCTTTAAATCTCCGCTACTTCTTTTTGCTGTTACATCCCTGCAGTTTTTCTTAAACTTTTGGTCATCGTCTTCCTCACATTTCTGCTTTATTGTCTCTTAGTGTCTTTCATATTGGTAAATCACTCTGTAACCCTGTTTTGAAAAGTGCTAAATAAATACAAATTATTATCATTATTATTATCACATACAACAGCCACGAGTTGTGGACTGTTTGGTGATTTTGTGAAAAAATACAATTCCAGACATCTTAATTCTGGTAAAATTGGTCTTATATGCAGCCAGATAGATGGGTGGAGATGGCTTGCAAGCAAATTTAACATGCAATTTAGGATATGCATTAAAAATATTATGTAAGCAAGCTAACATATCAATCAGGAGCTCTAAGCATTTACTGTCAAACTGCCAAAATCATAAATCAGCACAAAACAGAAATCTTAACTTATAGTAAGAGATACATCTTTTACCTTCATTGCCTTTTAAAGAGTGTACAATTGATTAATTTCAACCTTGCACAAAAATTAAAAAAGAAAGCTGCTTTTGTATAATCTTTTCACTGTATATCTGCTCTGCTCTGCCATCAGCTCCACTCAGAGTAACGTGAAATAGAAGAATGAATGAGTGTGTGAATGATTTTCTGAGTTGAGAAAAAATTCAAGTCAAAAAATGACTTGAGATTTCCTCTACTACTCTGCCTTTCACATATACATATCTACCCTTTTGACTTTACTGTATTTGAGTGTGTGCAGGCAGCCAAACCTGTCATACATTATTCAACTATGACAGCCTTTCAACCCAAGATGATACCCAAGCACCCTCTTTCCCCCTTGAGTCACACTCTGCTCATCCTAACTTTCACGATCACCCTTTTTTCCCTGTATTTCCCTTTTCTGCTTCTTTTATTTCATGTCTGCTCTCCTTTCACACCTTAAACCTTTAATCCTATTCTGCAATACCTCTTTCATTACTACAACCAATCCTCAGCTACCATTATCCCTACATCTCTCCCAATCTTGAGGTATCCTGACTCTACTTGGGCCTGACAAGTAAGGGGTGTGTCTCTCCTCCTTTCCGCGCCTCCTCCCTCTACTCCCCAAACTCCACTATGCTTTTGCTACCCCTTCCACATAACCTCCTCTCATGTCAGGAAAAGCTGCAGGCACCCCAGTGCTACGTTTGATCATTTATTTTACAAGGACCCCTCATCGCCTTGCTCTGCCTTGAGGTGGCAAGAGGAGGCAGAGAGTAAAAGAATGAAAGATAGAACAGAGTAAAGTTACTTCTCGTCTGGCTGACATGTGCAGCCAGGCAGCTGCTGCATACAGCGGAGAGCAAAGATGGCACATACAGCTCCAAGCTATGAGTAGTCAATACACCTCCTGTTAGAACTTTTAAAACACAACACAGGCTGACTAAAACACGTTATTGTGCTGACACGGTTCCTCATGTTCAGATGTAATAAAAAGGAAGATGGTTTCTTTCTCAAGGTTATTATAAAACTGATCTTTAATCCACAAATTAGAATAATCAGGTGTTTCAGGACTTTCAGCCTTATGCACACTCCTCCAGGCGACCCAGCTGGGGCTGATCAGACCTCAGCTTGTGTCCAGATGGCTACCTACTCTGACACCATGGCTCTCCTCTTTTGAGCCAGAAATTGTTACCTTGTCTGCTGCATAGGCTCCTCTTCCTCCCTCCTTTAATGCCCAAGCTAGTGTAGTCTCTGGACAGAAAATGAGCTGCAAATCCATAGCATTCAAACTCCACCAGGAGACATCATGCTCTCCATCCAACTTGCTGACAGTCACTGACTAGTCTCACTTTCAGAGCTTCATTTCAGAGGCATCGTTAAAGCGATCTTCCCGCAGAACTGTTAGCACATGCAGGACATTAGATTTGCTTGGTAGCACATCATACACTGCCTGGATGGGGATTATATGTGGTAAGGCTCTGCCTTCCTAAGTTTAACTCACTCTCCTCTTGGCTGCATTTTTCCACCTTTTCCAAGCTGCCTTACTTCATCCCCAATACTTTGCGGGTTCTCGTCTTCTCCACTGTTGTTCTAATCTGTTCCTGACATGGCAACACCCTTCCTTCCCACTGATGTTTGTTATCACTCTACCAAAAATCTTTATTGAGAAAAAGTACTGTTAAAACTTTCTTTAACTTCCTGTACAGGAGGTCTTTGAACTGTCTCCCATATCAGAGGCATAAGAAGAAATAAACACACTCTAATGAGAAGTTCACATCAAACGTGAATAATACTTTCGTGTGAATTAATTATATGTAAAGTCAACGTAAAGACACAAATAGACGCAAGTTCTGATCTAGCGTTGCAAATTACGTTAATTGGGCATCACAAATGGCGCGATATGCTTGAATGACTCTATTTATTTGCACGATGAAGCGAATTATAAGCGCCAAAAAATTAAGAGAGTTGAAAAATCGTTAGTTCTGCCCCCTTTAGCATAACCGGCTTCACCTCGCAAAAATTTGCACTTAGTGTACATGCAATTGACGTACTAATTGAGAAAGTAATTTGCACGATTTAAGCAAGTAAACACAAAACATCTTGTTTGCGTCTGGTGTGAACACGACATTGCAGAAACAGGTTTCTACTAGGGATCAACACTACAAGACCATGTGTCAATACGTACCCTGGTTTCTTGGTCATTGAGCGCCATATAGAGCAGTGTTTTATTTTTGCCCTTCACTAATTTAATTTGTTGAACTAGTCCAAAACCATTGAGAAATGTCTGCCACAAACACACATAAAAATATGATAATTTGGATCTCTGTTAGGCATTAACTTCAGTGTGCCTGAGAAAGCCTATGAGACAGTTTACTGTTTACTCCATCAACTCTTATCTGAAGCCTGTATGGTTTTATACTTAATGCCTTCTTTCAAAGTTTATAGAAAACAGTCAAAATGCTGCACTACTATCCATTTTAAGAAAGTGCTTCCCACTGCCAACCAGCATCATAATGATCAGAAGTTAAGTATCAACAATCAAGAACCGCCAACTGTCGAGGGAGGAGGGCTGCAGACAGCACAGATTGCCTGATTTTGGACAAGGCGTCCAGCACAGAAATGTGATTCATTCTCTGGAGATAGACAGACCCTCTGGCTTTCTGTTTGTCTGGCATCTTTGATGTGACAGACAGATGAGTCATAACTGTGTCCCAGAGCTAACGGGCTGTTAAGACAAAAAGTAGATATGTGAAAGAACAAGAAGTTAAACCAAAAAGGACAGGGAAGAGAGGTTTTCTAGGATACTTGTCTGCTTTTTTATAGATTGGTCTGAGGTAAATTAGAGAGCAAGTGCATGTTTTGCCCTTCAATGATTTCTCCTTCGACCTTGGTCCTTGTCCTTGTTCTTACGTCCAATATAGAAAACGTATGCCAAAAGCGTATTTTCTTTATAATTAACCAAGTGTATGTGATCAAAACTGGTGCATTCAGTGTTATTATTTTACAGAGTAGGTTACTATTTTAATGTTAAACTTAGGTTAGTATTTTTTCTCGCCAACACACCTGTCATTTTCTAGAATCCATCTTTTATTTATGGATAAAAGAACATTGCCCCTGTTCAAATCTTGGTAAATATACAGGCATAATCCTTTCAGATAAATAGCCCTGTTTGCATGAAACTCTGATTTCCAAACAACAGACATACCAAATGTAGCTGGGGACCTTATCCACGGTAACTAGCTGATGAGGAGTTTGTTACTTTTTCCTGCTGACAAACTGTAAGCCGCATTTGAATGTGCAGACAATTTGGGAGGCAATGAAAGCTTACTCACAGGGACAGTCAACATCCTATAATGCCAAAAGAAATCAATTCCAAACTCATATGGTTAATTTGCATATCTCTCAAATAAATTATATAGATCAGGAACACTCTTTGACCCCTTCGACTACCCTCTTTATGAAACGTGTAGCTCTGCAAACAGAATAGGACACTTCAACTACAGAATCAGAGGTGGAGCGTTTTCTTCAGGGCAAAGGGAATATGAATGTTGCAAAGAAGCTAGTACTTACTTTAACATCAGCTGAGACAATCTACTGAAGCTGCTTATATAGCTGAAATACAGAAAACTCAAGGTAAAACCACAAACCAATTAGATATTAACAGTGAATTAAAAAAATTATATGAAGAGCTTTACATCTCAGAGTGTAGTGAGGAAACCGAGATAAATGACTTGAAAAACTGAAATTTTCAACCATCTCTGAACAGGAAAAACAAAATATTGACCGACCTATATCAACAAAAGAAAGTGAGCAATCACACAAATGAGAAGTGCTAAGGTACTGGGGCCATGTGGGTTCCCAATCAAATTTTATAAAATCAAATTCTCAAAAAATGGCCCCAGCCCAGAGTCAAGTGTTTACAGATTAATTTGAAATAAAGTCATCACCACTGAGCATGACAGAAGCTATAGTTTCAGTTCTACATAAAAAGGGCGAGGATCCTCGCACATGAGATTCATATAGACCTATATGCTTTAAAGACCTGCTCTCAAGCGATTACAAAACTCCAACCAAGATCTGTGTAATTAGGCTTGATAAGGTGATGAACTCTATAATACATCCTGATCAAATACGATTCATCTCAGGGTGACAACTCTCCAGTAATTTACGTAAATTATTTAATATTCTCTCTATGTCAGATGGATCATTATCTCCATAAGTGATTATTTCACTTGACAAAGTGTTTGACCGAATAGAGTATAATTATCTGTACACAGCTTTAAATAAACTTGGCTTCAGCCCATCATGTTGCTCCTGGAATTAGGTCTAATATACACCACCAAAGGCTTGTATCAGAACAAATAAAATTGTCTCTTATTATTTTGCACTCTATCGAGTGACAAGGCAGGGTTTCCCCTGTCTCTGCTTCTTTTCGATAAAGCTATTGAGCCTCTGGCTGCATGTAGCATTAAGGGTGGAGGCCGATTTGAGAGGGACCAGTAGGGGGGACAAACCCACAAACTATCTTTGTATGCTGATAATTTAATTTTGTATCTCCCCCAAGCTGACATCTCAATCCCTAAAGCCCTGGACATAACTAGTTTTGGTAAAATTGCAGGCTACCAAATCAACGTGTCAAAGAGCCTTGTATTCCCAGTTAACGCTCAGGCACGTTGGATGGACTCTGACCAGTTTCATTTTAAAATAGCTCAAGACAACTTCACTCACTTAGGGTTCTCAGTTACACGCATATATATATATATATATATATATATATATATATATATATTTCTCTCTTTTCTCTTGTCTGCATATATATTTCTGGTTTGTGTCATGTTTGTCACAAACTGTCAAATATTAATGCAATTTATTCTTGCAGCAAAAGAAAAGAAAGAAAACCTTTTTCTTCTGTGCTTGTGACTGTGTGCATGCGACCATCACCATCCCTCTTAGAACTCTGGCCTATCTTTTATTGACAGCTAATATCATGTTCTGTAAAAGAGGGCGTGCACACCTAGGTGGGCCAAAAAATAAATAAATAAATGAATAAATAAAAGAAAGTAAAAGAAAGATTACATAAGGATATATAAAGTGACAGGGAAAGAGAAGGAGAGAGAGACCTAAGACACTTAGATGGAGAGGGACCATCTCACCATGACGCCAAAAAAACTCTGTGCGGTGATACTACTGATAAAGCAACCCTTAGTGTCCACAATCATTACTGAAGCTTGGGTCGCAGAGGGTTGCCGCCGTGCTGTGTTCTATTTGTGTAACAAGACCACCACTGGTGCAGATGATACCACTTGGGTCAGATCAGCTGAGCGGTTCAGCCCAGCACCCGGGCCGCAAGAGCAGTCAGGCCGAAGGACCCAACCCGTCGCGGGAGACCCAGGCCAGGGGACAAGCAAAGGACCCAGACCGGAAGCAAACAGGTACCGCCGGGGCACCCAGGGCGACCCCCAGGTCACCCAGCAGGAGGAAAGGGGGGCGAGGGGGGAGAGATCCCGCAGCCCCCCCAAGGAACACCTCCACAACACCGCTCCCAGAGCCCCCAAAGACAGAGCCAAAGGAGCCACCAGGGCCGAAGGGGCCCAGCACCAGGAGCAGACAGCCAGGCAGCCGGGCAGGACGCGAACCAGAGCCCGCCAACCGGCGCGCCGGAGTGGGGGAAGGACGGAGGGGGCAGGGCCAATCCCCCCCTGCCCCCCCCCAGCCACGCCCCCCAACCGCGCCCCGCGACTGATGGACCAGGCCGCGGGGGCATGGAGGGACACCCCAATGGCTGCCGTAGTAACATCCCCCCAGCTGCGCGCCACCCCCCCCCCCCCCCAAGGGGACCGCGAATATATATATTTTTTGTATGTATGTTTGCTAGTGAGGTGGATTAAAATAGGGGGCGGCAGGAAGGGAGGCGGGAGAGAGGGGGGAGAGCCGTAGTGCACTACTGCACCACAATCCACCCCCCCCTGCATGACAGGTCAGGGACAGGTCACAGGAGTCGCACATGCACAGCATGAAGCAGATGACAGAGAGAAATCCTTCCGTCCCCGGATCCTCAGTGCGCTCTGAGAGCGTCTTTTCCTCCGCTGGGAACATAGTGAATAAAAAGAGAGCCTGCCTATATTAGGGACAAGAGTCGGGAACTTTAATTGCTCGCACAAGTCTTGTTCAGCACCATAGACTGTTCAGCACTCACTCAGCGCATTGCGCACAGAGAGGGGAGGGGGGCGAGCGAGTGAGAGGTCTACGGTCTTTACGGTATAGACCATAAGGTCATTTACTTGTTTTGTAATGTGTCGGTATGTCTTAGGCTTGTTATATCTTAAATAAAAATACATATACAAGTAGTTATGTCTCCTTGTATTAGTTTGTCCACCTGTTATTGACATAATGCGCAAATATAGGTATTCAAATGGTTCGAACCTATGGGGTTTTTAGAGCGAATATATTCAAATGTCATTTTAGAGCAATTTTAACAGCCCTAGTTGATAGTAATAAATGTGATTAGAACATTTGAGCATTATGTTTGTGTTCAATTACAGTAAGTGTGTTTATCCTTATCATTCCTGGCACTTAATTTTCCACACTATGACATTTTTTCCAAAGTCATCTTATTTTTTTGACAATACCGCAATAATACCATACCGTGGCCTTAATACCATGACGATACCGTACCGTGAGATTTTGATATCGTTGCATCCCTAGTATCTAGTGAGGTGCATTAAAATAGGGGGGGTGGAAGGGAGGCGGGAGAGCCGTAGTGGACTACTGCACCACAATCTGCCCCCCCCCCCCGTGTAAAACCCGCCCACCCAACCCATACCCCCAACCCTATGTCTTTACCTATATCAGTATCTGGTGAGGTGCATGAAAATAGGGGGGCGGGGGGGTGGAAGGGGGGGGGGCAGGAGAGAGGGGGGAGAGCCGTAGCGCACTACTGCACCGCAATCTGCCCCCCCCCCGTGTAAAACTTGTCCACCCAACCCACACCACCAACCCTATGTCTTTACCTATATCAGTATCTAGTGAGGTGCATTAAAATAGGGGGGGTGGAAGGGAGGCGGGAGAGGGGGGGAGAGCCTTAGTGCACTAATGCACCAGTTACACGCATATTTAAAGAATTATTTAAACACAATCTGAAACCAAGAGGGCCAAACAGGATCTAAATTGATGGTCATCACTCCCGATTTCTGCTAGCTTTCTAGCTGGTAGAATAAATCACATTAAAACACACATCAGAACTTTCAAATCCTGTGGGATCCTGATGTCGATAGATGGAATGATTGCCCTCTGTTAAGCACTTCTGTCCCAAGATCCATCCTCTCTCCCTCCTTGCCCACCTTTAATCAAGACAGGAGGTAAATAAGAAAAAACTAGGTAAATGGCAGGTTGACATGCCAAGAGTATTCAAAGGTATCCTGAAAGAAGGGTTGATGGAACAACAGGAATAAGAGGACCAGGGATAGAAAATGTTTGGAAAAAAAGTGTTTGTTATTATAAAGACATTTTAAATTTGAAAACACGATGGTAAGCCTCAGCTCCCTTCTAATAAATGTGAACTTGAAAAATGTAATTGAATGAGTACTTTAGTGGGCTACTGCTCCTTTCAAGGTAATGGGACTTTTCAAGGAAACATCGTATCCTAAAGAGAAATGGAAGGTCTAACTACACAGTGTTTGTTTTTATTGTCATTATGATGTGATGACCTGAAAATAGGAGTAGAGGACTAAACCTTTTGTTGGGCAACAGTGATACTAACACTACGCCTTAATCTGAAATGTAACACACCTTGAAACTTTGTCCATGCTCTGTATGGGTTTGCATCCACCTGATCCCTATAAAATCAGTACGAAGTTAACTTAAATACATCTAAACATCTGTTAAAGATGAATATGTATGTGTACTTTAAGACAGTAAGGAGAGAAAGAGTATGAGGGAAAACAGATGAAGATAAGAAAGGTAAATAGCTGGTGTGGAGGGTGGGAGGTGTTGCCATTCAGCAGTCTGCTGCATGGATGCTCATTCAAGGTGTTGATATCCTGGAGGAATTAGAAAGCTCTGTTGGATGCCACTTATTTGTAACCTTCAGCACATTCCTCTTCCGTCTTTCTCACCCTGTTAAGTAGGTGATCAGTACTGCTTTAGTGTGGTATTATCACAGGAATTAAAATGGTTTTGCTAGCCATGACATCTAATACAAATGTGTTTGTCAGTCAAAAGTGTCACTCAGTCATCTGTAAGGAATTATGTTTTTCAGCACTTTGAATAATATGTTTGCAGATATGAAGATGAAAATTGGGGCTATGCAAGTTCCTGTAAAAATGTCCACAAATAGGTTACAAAGTTAAAAACCCAAAAATAATTTTTTGCCAACTTCAGCACTTTCCCCAACCCATATCAAGTATTTCAGCACATGAGGTTGCACAGCTGTTTTCAGCACCAATTTTTCCTCTGGCAGGTAACTGCTTTTGGTGAAAATGTCACAAAACCCGCAATACAACAAACCTTAAAGGCTCCACACTGCAGACAGATGAAGCTGCAGATGAGCTGATGAAAAGTGGAGCATTAACAGCCAGATTTTCCCATTAGGAGCTGGTGAAGATCAAAACAAAAGGCCGGTAACAGAGTAACTTTTCAGGTGTCCAAACCTATGAATGCTAACTTTGCTCCTTGTTTGTTGATTATTTCGATAGAAATCTGTATCCGAATGTGTTCACCTTGTAATGTGATAGTAGATCAGTATCATCATATCAGTATAATAATAAATAGTGTTAACAAGCTTTTTGCACTGTGTTCCATTCACATTATTAGCCTTTAAAGGCCAAACATGACATCATATTTGATCCAGGACTGTCATATTTTTTCCCTCAGCACAAATCAATGTTGCATGATTTGTATTTCTAGCAAGTGTCAGAGCCCAAGGCCTGATCACACTTGCAGTCAGATAAAAACTTGGGAGGCAAATTATGTTGGGTTTCAACTAGTGACTACTCCTCCTTTCTCTCTTATTTTCTTCTGGTGAAACATTACACTTTTTTTTTTCAAACTGTTTCCCTCCAATTTGCATCTCAACTTTAGGTGTCAGTTGAAGCAGGACAGACACAAAGAACATACTGGCACACAACTGTTCCCCTTGGCGTGCCTGTTTTCCACCAAGTGAAGCCCTGTGAGTGTTGATAGTCTTTCAGGGACTACTTAAATTGTTTGTTTTGTGGCCTCACACTCACTGCTCTGTCTAATGGGCTGTGTATAGGTGACACTTGTCTGGTGCACAACATTTAACACTATTGAACATGACCCTGTCTTTTATCTGGTGGCCAGCCAAGCGGTCACTCCACTAAAAAGAGGGTTACAGGTATGTGCCACTGTCTGTGTCCTTATCCACGCTGAGCCTTTTCAATTCTTCACACTTCATTGCTTTTGCTTTCCCCCTCTTCTTTCAGCAGACACAGCGGCAGTCTCTCCCCTCAAATCACCATCTCCATCTGTGGGGGGGGGGGTGAAAATCAATACAACACCAAACAATGGCTTATAGACCTAAGGGTGCACTGTGCAGAAAGGTCACCGCTATACATTATGCATGGTGGCCAGCTAATGGTCAGTGTGCTTGCAGACAAATGGACTGTAAGCATCTCCCTTGTGTGATGATCATGATCGCACACGGTTCACAAACACACACAGACACACACAGACACACACAGACAGACACAGACAGACACACACACACACACACACACACACACACACACACACACACACACACACACACACACACACACACACACAAATACAAGGTAGAAATGAATGTAAACAAGTTGGTGTAAGCACATGCATGTTCAAAGGCTACTCTAACATACAGTACTCTAAACCCCTCTACATTTGTTCATTTTTATTTCTTACTTTGCTTAAATTTATGGATTAAACCAACATAGTGTTACATAGAGAGCACCATGACTGACAGTTTGTTTGTTTGATGATTTGTTTGTTTTGCCGCCTTTCTAGGCTTAAGTTGCATTTTGGACAAAAATAAATAATTTAAAGAGAGTCAATAAATCACTATATCGCTTCCTGAGAACAAAATATAGGCTGAATAGATTCATTGTTATCAAATGCAGCTACGGCTTTGATTTGGGTTGTAACATTTGTGGTCAGAGGTTTTTTTTTTCCAGTTTTATATGTTCTGACAAACAATGCTACAGCAGATATAAAAAGTTAATGTCTTTTTTTTTTCATTTAAGTTCATAAGAAACTTTGTACTCTGGTATAGGTAGGTGAAGTTGGATTCAGTGTGTGATGTCATGTTAAGGGCCATATTTCTTAATGCAACAACATAAAGCTTCTGTGACATAGGACTGGATACTTTTTTTCTTCCTCATGACATTTATTCAACAAAAGAGAGGATAATAGCATTCATATTCTTTTTGTGTTCATTAATAGTGTCTTTAATACAAATTATTATTTACTATTTATTTAGAAAAGTTCAATTAATATTAAAAAGGATCATAAGCCAGACAGCATCAGTTCAATCTATAATCAAATTTAAATGCCTTAAAGACTCATGAAGCATCATTTTGTCATCACTGTCGTGCAGCTTACATTTATTCTCCCGGGGGCAATAATCACACCAACCAAGCTATTACAGGGGTTGTGAGGATTACAGCACGGCCAGAGAATGAAAGCACAAAAAAGGAAAAGGAGGATTGGAAAATGAAAAAGTTGAGAATTTACATCTGAATCTACTATTACTATCTGTTGAAGAGGGATTACAATGTATCACAATAATGTGCTAAATGCTTGAATATACTAGTGGGGGGAAAGAGCATATTATTTATAGAATGGGTGGGAGCAACCTGACAAGAAACAGTGTGAGTGTGTGTGTGTGTGTGTGTGTGTGTGTGTGTGTGTGTGTGTGTGTGTGTGTGTGTGTGTGTGTGTGTGTATGTGTGTGTGTGTGTATGTGTGTGTGTGTGTGTGTGTGTGAGAGAGAAAGGGAGAGAGAGAGAGAGAGAGAGAGAGAGTCTGTTTCTGTGTAGGCATTTGTCTGCCAAACAGGAGAGAGTTTGACCTTCATGTAGGAGATGCTGGGGTTGTCACAAGCACATCTGCACTGGGACAAGAGCTCAGGTTTAACAGGCATATTGAAAAGGTCAAAGCTGTCATTCACCAAAACACACACACACAATCACACAAAAATGTGCACATAAACCACTGTGGATGATCACGTTTCCATTGGAATAAGCACAAACACACACTTGGAGAAGAGGCAAGTGCATATCTTAACAGTTAACCATGTCAGAGAATATAAATCTGTACACTCTCTGTCAATCACTTCAAGAGACTTACTCACTAATAAACACACATAAACGCAGACACCAACACACATTGGGCAGCTGTGGCTCAGTGGGTCGTCGTCTCTCAATCAGAAGGTTGGGGTTTTGTTCCCATGTCCCGTCGTCCACATGCTTAAGTGTCATTGGACAAGATACTGTATCTAACCTCAAACAGCCCAAGGTGCTGTGCTATCATTGTGTGAATGAAATGAGTCAAAAACGGATGGGCTCTACAAAGCAGCCTCTGCCATCAGTGTTTGAATGTGGTGTGAATGGGTGAATGTGAAGGAAGGTAAAAAGCACTTTGAGTAGTCAGAAGACTGGTCCCATCTTGCACTGCCCTGATTTTGAACAGAACGGGCAAACTACTCACACGTGTTTTTGTATTAAGTGAGTTACTGCATGAAATGCACAGGTTTCAGTACTAAGAATAATACTGGGGTTGTTATGCACAGGATTATACTTATGTACGGGAACACTTGGCCACACGGAGGCCACTTTTGCTTCACCGACAGGGAGCGTATCATTTAAGAATCAGACTGCCAAATGTTGTTAAGTATTCCCATTTCTGCACACTGTACTTTTAACTGATTGTGATTGGTTGGTGTGTTGCAGTACACACAGGCAGCTTACTGACAGACTGATGAAGTTACTCACTCTTTCTTTTCTTTTCCTGCACTTTTTACAAACACCACTTTTGCCATTGAGACCCATTGACACATCAACATACATTCACAAAGGACATACTTGCTAACTGATGACTGAGTTATATGCTGACTTAATTTACATCAGATTCTGACTATACTTGGTGAGCATAGTGAAGTGTACAGTATACATCTTATGCATATGTAAATTTCATATTTTATTTTTGCAGAGCTATTTCAATTCATTGACAAAAATAATTCAGTTGAGATGTCATTTATTCAGTTTCCTTGTTATGAAACTCTGGCCTATGAACACGTAAAAAGCAGTTCTGAAATTTAGATGATCAAATATGTATAGTAGGAAGGGAAGAAAGAAATAGGAAGAAACGGGATGGGAGGGCAGGGTGTGGAAACTGAGAACAAAATGGGTGGAGAGGAATAGGTTGGAATTCATAAGAGTGCTGGAAGAGGCATGGTTGAGGTTTGGTCCTGCTCCTCCCAAGAAGAGGTTAATCAAACTTTGCAGGTAAGATAAAGCCTCTGTAAACTGGAACATGACTTTGAAACTGGGCTGTTGACCAATTTTTACCAATCCAGGATGCTGCAGTCCATTGCACTCTGATGACATTAATATTGGTAACTAATTTAGATTGGTGAGTCTTCACACCCCTAGAGTGAACTGCTGAGAACATGCCTATATTTAGGATCAGATAGGGTGCTGTAATACTTAATGTACACTCAGTAGAAATAAATGTAGTCCATGATAAATGTGGCCTTGTGACATGGTGCACCTGACCGCCCACCCAAACAAGCTTTATGACAGTTGTCTTGTTGAGTTGTGTTATGTGCTGCTGTGTGTCTATGTAGGCGGTGACAGCTCAGTGCACTCACACATATTCAGGAGCTAATGAGGACTTGAAAGACAATAGACTTCTAAAAATGTTTCTCAAACCAGATGACTCTGTGTATGTGCATCTATGCATGAGGCTGTGTTTCTTATAGATGTTCTTAAAACATTATAAGGTGGAATTATAAGGCATAGCAACATACATCCATTCATCATGATGATTTACTCCCATTTTTGTATTCAGTGGCTTCTCTCATCTGTTTATCTTCCAATTTCCAGAGTCAGTGAAGCATGGGGAGTTATTGAAACATACCTGCCTCGAAAAAAGAAATAGGAAAAACAAATATATTCTTATAATTCTATTATATGATAAACGTTATGATAAAAAGCCTATTTTCAGTGCAACACACACGTTTTCTATTTTTTACCTAAAAAGTAAAAAGGAAGGTGTGCCTGATAGTTCTGTCTTTATGTCCCTGTTTTTTCATACACTTATGTTCTTACATACTTATGTTTTTTCTTAAGTGTCAACTATTCCACATCATAAGAGAACCCCCGACTCCACTTCAAAGATCTTCAGCCAGCAGTGGCAAATGATGAAGAGCTCAGATGAAGAGCAAAGGGACAGCAATCCAGACTCCCCATTAGAGAACCCTCTTTCAATCTTTACACCAAGATAAAAGACAAGAACACGTGCTAGACTGTGGTTAATGTGTGTTTAAGGACTCATACATGCATACATAAATGTGTACATAGGCAGAAATAGTCATCATGCAAATGTAGAATAATTATCGTATTGCTGTGTGAGAAAAACTGGGCTGCCTTTGAAGATCCTCAAAAGATTAATTGATGTTATGCTAGGTAATAAAGGATGTACTGTGAAAATTCAAAAAATCTTTACAAATTCCAAATATTAGGGCAAGGAGAGATTCCCTGAAGGGGTTATCTTTCTTAATCTTCATTCAAGATGCAAGCAGATCCGTCCATTATTATCAAGTTAACCACTGTTTTGCTGTTGTTTCTTGTTTCTATTGTGCTCAGGGTATTCAGTATTTCAAGACTCTTACTTTGTTTTTTTACCTATAGGGGGGTCAACTAGCGCCAAGTAACTTTGACAGCTACTGTAGCTCCAGGTAGCTTACAAGGACAAAACAACATGTCTGAAATTGTCTAACAATGAACAGTTCCACTTCAGCAATCAAGTCTTGTGCTTGATATAAAGATAAGAACATTTAAAAAGAAATCTTCCTTCTGCATGCTCTGTAGGAAAGTGTTTCGGTACAACAGCAGCGTAAACATAAAGTCAAAAGTTCACCAAATCTTTTGTCTCTTGGACAAAAAAGTAACACAAGGTATTTTGAAATAATTTACAATACAGTACATTTTAATTTTCTTACTGATAGCAGGTGTACAACAAAACCCTCATTGTGTTATGTGTCATTACATGGATTCACACACAGGTGAGAGTTTGGATGACTGCTTTTCACACACATTAATTCACTGATGGTAGCGGGAAGAATATCAACTCAGATACACACACACTCATACACACACAAACACACACCACTCACATACACTCCCACACAGGCAAGAAGACTAACTAATTGGCCACACCATTAGTAATGTATTAAGCTTGTCCTTGTAAATTTTATCAGGTATCCAGCAAGGGAATAGACTGATTGATTCATGCTGCATTCATCAAGCCCAGAAAACAGATCGAGAGAGCGGACGAGGCAGAGAGAGGCAGAGAGAGGCAGAAGAGGAGAGACGGAGAGAGAGAATACATTTAACAGGGTGGCCACCGTAAGGTTCCAAGCAGCTTTGCAAAACATAAAGCCTGAGTATGCTGTGATTCCCCCTGGGTCAACACTATATCCCTCTTTACTCACAATGCAGCCTCACCGTGGCTTATCAATGCACAGCTTCCAATCAATAATTCACATAAAACACTGTAGAGGCTTTGGCCTATAGCCAAGGCTTAGGCAAAAATGACTGTTTATAATCCGTATACATTGCAGGAGAAACACAAGAAAGCAAGTGGAAAAGTGGGGGGCAATGGAAAGAAATGAGAGGAAAAAGGAAAGAAAGAAGGAGAGGGAGTTTTTATAGTAAGCAGTTAAGGCTATAAATGTTGGGTGTTCTTCCTCTGTATTTACCTTTGTTTGCTAATGAACGATTTTGCTCCTGTAGGGACATGGAAGTTAAATTAATGCGACAAACTCAGCTGTATCCCATTTTTTCTACATTGCAGACATTTGGAGACATAAATCTAAATAAAATCATATCCCCAATTTTTCTCTAATTTGCTTACTGCTGTTCTCCTAAACTCATCTAACTGATTAACAAACCCCTGTTAACTGTCTACCTTTCTTTCTTTTCAATTGCCCCGGGCCATTTAACTCTTGGTTTTTGCCCACAGCTCCTATCCCTGGATGGCCTCAGAGCCATCTACATCTCCTCCTACAGCAGGTTTTCCACTCAGTCACTGATTGTGCAAGTGGTGGTTTTCTACCTGTGGCTGAACTTCAGTTTACTGACTCAACTAACTTCAGAGAATGAAAAAGACCTGATGCTTTCCCATCTGAGGTCTGACACCTGACTCTGAGACCTGAGGGTGTCCTAACACGTGGGCGACACCATTGGAGTATTAGGCTACATTACATGTGTCCTTTGTCGAAATTTCCTTCAGTCCTTCCAACTCAGTTTAAAATTTGTGAAGGGACTCAGCTGAGTAGTATTAATAGAAACAGGAAATGATGTCAAGCTGGGGGGTTCTGTCCAATCAGAAACAAGAAGTGTTGTCCCTCCCCTTTCCGTTTTGTGAAATGTCGTAGTGTTTTGTAAAATGTTGTTTTCTTTCGAAATGTTGTTGTCTTTTGTGAAATGTTGTGTTTTCATAAATGTTGTGTTTTGCCCTTCAGGGCCACCATAATTATCCCAGTATTAGCTGTTTGCTTTTGGTTATAATAGACTATTCCCTCCTGTCAGCTGTCTTCCATGCTGTCACATGGACTTATCACAGCAGTCACTGGCTGGGCTAGTTCTGAATTTGAGATAAACACATAGTACTCATACTTTAATAAAGAGGAAGGATGAGTGTTCCGAGAAGGAAACATCAGACCATGCTCGCATTCCAATATTCTCTCTGATAAGTTTCATAGCCGACCACATGGCTCCTCATGTCCCTCACAGTCTCAGACAGACAGGGACAGATGGGCTGCAAGAGTCGTTCCATCACTTTGATGATAGAGAGAAAATTCACCATGCTTTACCTTGCTGTCAGAAAGCAACTGTGTGTGGCACTGCTTTACAAATGCAACACATAGATGATCCTTCACCTACAGCTCACTGATCAGCTGTTTAGGTCTATTATCTGAAAGTGAACTTCAATCTGGTGAGTAAACATATTACTATGTTGTATATTTTGATATTAGTGCAGCAAACTTTGACAATATTTAAAGCAACTTAACAATTATCAAACATTATCCAGCCGTAATGAATACAGTTTGCTGTTTCAGCTCAGTTTTCCTCTTCAACGATGGAAGCATAATGTATTTTTAAGGTAAACATATCATGCAGACCATGGGTTGAGTCATGCAATTGAAAAAAACGCAAAAAACAGACAGTTGAAAACTCACTTAGTAGACAAATTCCTACTCTGCCCTTGTTTCTAATTCGTCCTCTGAAAATTTAAGACAGCCAAAAAAACAACAGCATTCTTCAACTATTATAGCACATTTTCTGATGATACCATCAAAATGAAATCTAAAGTGGTAATCCACTTTAATTAAACATAATACAAATTAATTCATCATAGAGAGGTAATTTCTGTGGGAAGTTGTTTAATGGGTTTGACCCCAAGACAATGAAAAAGCACAATCAGGACAAATATGTGGCCCCTTTCTTGACTTCTTAGCTTACAAACTCAGCTAGTTTTAAACTAAATTGGTCACTTCAGGTGTGATCATCTGATGTTATTCACTATTTTGTTTTTGGATGTGTTCCATGCTTGTTTGTTTGTTTGAAATACATGAACTTCAAACAACATAAATTGTTGGGGGGGGGGGGGGGGGGGGGGGTCCACCTCTCCAGGGGTGTAAAAGTTACTTTAGCCCACTGTATTATTCTCTTGCTATATGTACAACTTTAGAGCTACTGTGAGGGGTCTTTAGTTAGATATAAAACAGACTTCCCACCGTGAGTCGCTACCTTACCATTGATGAAAGGTTTGTGTGTCTGTGAACCTCAGAGCTGTGTTGTCAGGGGCACTGGCCCTTGGTGCAAGCTGCAAAGGCAAATTAGTCCAAGGGGAGAGTCCAGACTAAGTGGGATTAAAAAAAAATAACCCTATGAAGCAGATGTGCTGGAGATATGTCACCTCCCCCAGATGGGGCCATGCCTTGGGGGATGCTTGCCGGCAATCTTCTGGTGGCTGGGCTCTCATCCATGGGACCTGTCCAGGATCAGCCAAAAAAAGCTACATGGACCAGCCATTACTACTTTTGGTGGTCAAATGCAGTGTGAACCAGGTGGCAGACAAAGGCACAGATCTGGGCATGCTGATCTTTGGCAGTGTAGACTGACTCTGAGTATGTGGAACGTCACCTCTCTGGTGGGAGAGGAACCAGAGCTGGTACAGGAGGTGGAGCCCTACCAACTTTATATAGTTGGGCTCACATTCATGCACAGCTGTGACTCTGGAACGTGGCTGGATTCTATTCTTTGCTGAAAGTTGCCAAGGGTCAGAGGTGCCGGGCGTGTGTGGAGAAAGTCACAAGCCCCCAGCTGAGTGCCATGGTGTTGAAGAATTAAGGAACAGTAGAAGTTTTAAAATATGAAGTTAGGATTTCAAATGTTAAGGTAGGGTGCTTTAGCCATCCGGTAGATGTGATGTTCTTACATAATCTGAATGAAAGTATTCAAAATGAATTATTTTTACTATAAGTTTTTATATGGACATGTACACAGTTTTTTCTTTGTGTCACTATCTGTTTTATTTCAAGACATTTCAGCATAATAAATGTCAGTTTAATGTCCGCAGCATTGACATAAGTCGTTGTGAGCATTACATACAATACATGGGTTGGAGTGTTTGCATCGCTCTGCAATACTCTGCCTAAACGCAAGTTGGCAGTGCAATTTCTATGCCCATCATGTTGCCACTTCTAGGTTTCACTTCAATCTCTGCTTGATCTGCATCCAACACCACAACAACTGAATCCAATTTATGTTTGAGTTGGTGCTGATAAATGTTGAGCAGCAGTTGATAATATTGCAATTGTTGCAAAGAATTAAAGAGAGGAGACGTCGGAGGAGATGGAATGCACAGCTGCTGATTCGGTTTATAGGCTGCGATACCAGAAATGTTGTAAACATAGGAAATTGCATCGCTACCTAGTGGACCAATCACAGGGCTTGAATTACATCGATGCATATATATTATTGAGGAGGTTCACACCAGATTACATGTATAGGCTTCTGCGTATGACGTGGATTTGACATAGAAGTATAACCAGGCTTCAGTCTGCTGCCTCTGTCAGATGACATGGATATCCTCTCATGTATGGTTGGCTAGATGTGAGCATGGAACACTCAGTCTGCCTTTTGAATGAGCATTGATTTGACTGACAGACCAGAGACATTGCAAATTATAACAAAACATCCAATCATAGTAAACAGTCAACTTCTGCAGCATGGTGCAAAATGCATGCTGCTAATCTAGATACAGTGACAGCTATATCAATAACATTTCATATAAGTTTAATGAGAAAGTGCAGATCTGTGAAAATAGCTACTACTCATCGATGTCCATGCAATTATTAATCTTCTATCCCTGAAGCTTTATGTATACTATAGTCTGCTTTTGTATCTAATTACTTCTTGCATGTAAATATTTTTATAACAGTCTTGGTTTACCCTTTTAGACAGAATATGGATGAAAATTAGATTTCAGAATAGAGCCCAGATTATTATTTAAAATTCACTGTATATGTTGGGTAAAAGCAACCACTGAATTGGGTGTGATGGTCTTTATTTATGTTTAAATGCTAATTTACTCCATGTATTCAGAGCTTACATTTTCTAATTAATAGGTGGAAACATGAACACATGTTTGTAAAAGGTTTACTGCAAAAAGGAAAGCAATACTCTGCAAAGGGTACATAATTTGTAATCGACAGTCTCTCTATACCAGCTGTGAAAATGACTCTGGCACCCCCCAGTCACACATTGCTGTCTTCAACAAGAAGTCTGTCACCATGGCAACGTAGCTTTCAGGCTTTGCAGACTGAAAACAAGGCGCTGTAGTTGAAAAGGGAGGAGGGAAAATAGAGTAGATGGAAATGGTTTTACACAGAGGGATTTAAAATTCTGCCCCTCAAGTTTTTTTAAATCATTTATTTTCATTGCCTTGGATTGTCACTGATGGATTGTTGGTCTGTAAAATCACCTCACATTAAGTCAATTCATGGTTAAGTAACACCTACATACCAACACAAAAAATATACAAAGAATGAAAGAAATACAGAAAATTAAACAAACAAAGAAGTGAAGGAAACAGTAAGTTAGTAAGTTATTTAATTTACTTTGTTCTTTAATGTTTCTCAACATCAGATGGAGAAGCAGGAATATTCCGGTGTGATATAGGTCCAACCATGATTTTAAAAAAGTTTATATGCAGGGGCAAACCAGAGGGATGGCCAGGGGTGGCTTGACATGCCCCTGATTGTAAGTGGTTCCAATGGAAATTTGAAAGATTTAAACAGCATTGCCTTTCCAAAATTCAGTGTCATATATAAGAAATCATACAGTATGTTGTGTCGATGTTGTTGCTTCAATGTCATAAAGTATTGATTTTGTAATATCTTAACAATAACACAGTTTGTGTATTAGGTATTCATGCCAATGTACTCCTCAAAAGCAAGTTATGTATCCAAATTTAAGTCTTCACTACAATCCTTTAACAAGCCCTGTTTTGATATCTCAAAGACTTCCCACCCATAGCTATTTATACTTGTGTAATAGTTTGGTCTTAATTATTATAAAACTATACAGGCATAACTCTCAATCCTTTTTTTAGTGGAAGTAGATACTGGAGGAGTGGGACAGCATTCAGGAAAACTGGGCAATAAGAAGTCACAGTGATGTCATGGGGAATGGGATGTGTCTTTTTCTGGGCTTCAGCATCCCTGTGATTAGAGGACGCAGATTGAGTTGTCTCTTTACGTTACACTCAGAGAAAACACACTTGTGCAGACCAACACCCATGAACACACACTCAAATCCAGAAAGAAAGAAAATTGAAAGAGACAGGAGATGGAGTAACAACATCAACCACATACAGACACACAAATAAACATGTCACTTATACTCCACAGTCTTTGACTTTATCTTCTAAGTTTGTTTAGAACAAAAACGGCTTGGAGGGAGAGGGGGAACCATTTCCTGATGTTATGATGACCACTTGTGAACAACAGTGGAATACACATACACAAACACACACAAACACACACACACACACACACACGCACACACTTAGAGACACAACGGCAAGAAGGGCAAGTCAACAAAGACTTTACTATAAAAAGTGCAAGGATAGAAAGTGAAACAAAGCAAAAGGGGAAATTTACAACTGGAGGCTAGGTAAAAAAAAAATAAACTAGCTCAAAAAACTGACTTCTGAACACTGGAATACAAAAATACAAGGGCAATGCCGGAAGACAATCTGGCTGAGAACTGGTGATAATGAATAGTTAAATATACTGGTAGGTGGTCAGGCAATGGAAAATTGGTTGGTGAGGGAAATGGGAAGATGAGGTGATCCTAGGGGCTCAAAAAGTTATAAATACAAATACAGGTTTATACATGGCATGCCATTTAGGAAATCATATATATTGAACAAAATTGAATATATTGAATAAAAGAAAATGATGTCATCAATTCCCTAGCGCCATCTTGTGTTTCTGAGATGGCTCATCAGTTATGCTCATACCAGGACAGATCAACTTAAGATGATGTTAACAAACACAGATCATGCTTTGACTCACATTACATAAGTTGTGTACTGTGAGGAGATTTTGTCTTCAGGGTGTAAGGGCTGTTTATTGACAGTGTCTTTAAGTTACACTACAGATTTATGTGCTGCATAAAGAGGCCAAATACCAACCCTCCATGTCCTGTAGAAGTTAGAGTTTATTTACTGCTGTATTCACTGCTTAAATTTAAATCTTGATACCAAGAAAATAACAAATATGTTGATTTTATTTGACTTACTGAAAATTTACTTTCTGTACCTGATGTAATTAGTGGCGTTTATGGCATGAAAATCCTGGTGGGGCCACGCAATATCCACACAAGGAAACCTGATGGCCTAAGTACATGTGAGAGGTGGTCACAGCACTGGTGATGGGAGCCAAAGATCAAACATCAAATAAGGATTGTAAAAATGCCAGCATTTGCAAACACAAGGCAAAACTCATGCTGTGAATGGCGCAGTACACGAAAGCCCTCTCTAGGAGTCTGCGTGAAGTGATGTCTCCCGATTCACCTATCACCAGCAACTTATCCCGGCTAAAATTTAAACTAGATGCCATCTACATCTTAATTCCACACCAGAAAGGGTGTCATGCTAAAACCATAGGCTCAGTACACCAGCCTGTGCTTCATTCGAACAAGAATAAAGACTCAACAACATGTGATGTAAGGAACTGATCAAAAAGTAACTGAGTAACTGGCTGAGTTCTTGCATTACAAACTAAATAGTTACAGGAGAAAGTAACTTTAACGTTATGTCTTTCTGCTTCAATGCTCTTACGAAGGTACCCTGCCTCTTGCCTCACCTGTATTTTACTTATTAGTTATCTGAAAGCTGCAGACTCAACAGTGAATATGCAAACCATGTTTTCAACATCATACTTTACAATCAGTCTGTTTAGTCCTCCCTGGTTTACAGATTGTGGAGGTAGTGATGGCTTGAAACCAAGCCTGTTTTGGAACAAAATATCCATTCCTACGTGATTAAGGGGACTGATCATTGAGGAAAAAGCGGGAAACATGATGTGTTAAGTAAGGGGATAATGTATGATTTACAGCTGGTTATGGAAAATAGAATCCCGACAGTATCACACTGTTGGGATTCTATTTCCCGTAACCACCTACCAACCATCCATTATCCTGCTTATTACCCGACTACCAACTTAAGATACAGACACCTTGGCAAAAACATTGATTAAAATATTATTTTATTAATTAAATTAAAATGATTAATTTCATTCCACGTCAGGTAGCGTTCCATGGCAATTAATTCTTATCTCCCTGTTTAGGTCGATTTAACATGAAACTGTCCTCAATCAGCTCTCCTTCTTCTCTGAGTTCTTTAAGTTTATTTGTAGCAATCGATAACTTAAAGTTGCTCTCACCTGCTCTGCTTGTTGCTAATATTGCTGGAGAGGATCCAAGATGTAAATATGTTGTTTAGCATGCTAGCTGAAACTAGCGTTTTAGCTACATTGTTTTGATGCTAACGGAAGCTAACAGTTTTACCTCCACTTATGGTCTGTGGTGTCAACAAGCAGAAGCAAAATGTGCTTGAACTCTTTTACATTCATTTACACACTCACTCACAGCACATGCAGTGACAGCTGCGGTATGGAAATAAGTTTCATCAACCACTTAAACCCTACAGCCTAGAGAGGGAGTACTAATCATGAAATGACAGCACAAATGAAAGACAGAGTGCCCTCTGAAGATTTTAGCTGGAGCCTTATCTCACTGGGTTTGTTTTGGACCAAAATGCTAAAAACCATGAAGTATTAAAATAAAGGAGTGAGGCAGAGAGAAAACAGCCTTGGTCATCCTCCAGGGAGCTGCTTTGACAAAATCCAGTCTGTTATTCTGCATTCTGAGTGCAAATGGAAAATATTTCTATTGCTCCCCCACTCCCTCGTCTTTCTCTCTAACACATACACAGGTCATTCAGTGTCTCTCACCCTGAATGCTCTCCCTCTATATTGCTCTCTTTCTCTCCCTCTCAATCTCTCCCCCTCTCTCTCCTTCTCTCAGATCACCTTAAGCTCTGCCCTCCTTACCTAAAGTCAAATGTGATGTTGAAGGCGTAGAGGCAGAAACAGAAGGAGAGCAGAAGGAAGCAAGGAAATTCAACATGGGAAGGGAAGGGGAGGTGGGAGTGAAATAGAAAAGAGGAAGGAAAAGAGAGGCAATGAGGAAGTAAGGTAAAGAGGGTGAAGTAGGGTGATGAAAAACAAGGGTAAATGAATGACGCAAGCAGGAGGGAGGAGCTGAGAAGATGAGGGTGGTTGAGTTTGTTTGATGGGAGGGGAGGGGGGAACCGGAAGGGAGAGAGAGAAGGGAAACAGGGACAGTAGAGTTCAAGTTAGTCCAGAGCAAATGAGGAGAATAGACATAAATACATGATGCAGACAGAATTAAATATGTATTAACTCTGAGATGTCATATTCTAACACCATAATTAAGTGGCATTCATACTGAGCAAAAAACTTTAATTCTCTCTTTTTATTCAGTGAAATCAAATGCTGCCCTGATAGTGTTCATATTCAATATAAAGTCAGTCTACAGAGAGGCTTGTGCCAGATACATAATTCAATTCTAACATTGACCTGATAGGACTTATTCAGTAAGTGTCATTCAGCAAATTTGTTCAGAGGTGACCTGAGGACACACTCTATAGACACGTGGTGCACTTGGCTGCAGCAGAAGGCTATTCTATATGTAACGTGCCTGTATGAGTCACTGCATCAGGGAATAGAGGCAATGCTGCTGTACAGGATCACCACCAAGGACCCTGGGAATTCACAGCCCAGGTTTTAACCTCATTACAACAGGAACTTGTTTATTTTGACTGATTGTAATGATATGAATCAATGTTTTTTTTAATGGTCATGTTGGACGATCTGTCGAGGTGAACCTGTGTGTAATATTTATTTCGTCCAGCTTTATTTCAATCACTCTGATGTAAATGACTCATGATGTATGCTCTGGTGGCCATGTGTGCAGCTTTGCAAGCAAATGCAAATGAGGTAAGAATAGTTATATCAGGACAGTTTTACCTTCTATTATAATGCCTGTATCACTGAATCTCTGTCAGTGATGCAGTTAAGAGGACACTGTGTGTGGTTGGTAAGGGCGAATCAAATCACTAATCTCACAGCTTGGTTTGGATCACAGGTTGAGTGTCACTGATCAGATCATTTCTTGGATCGGCCAAAAAAGTAGAAAATTAATTTAATGAATTAATCAAATACATTTGAGGGCATTTAAATACATGTCTTAACAGAAATAAAACAACAAAACAAGTGTCCAAATAAACCAACATCATTATCAGGCAACATCTGCAGCCCAGTGTGTCTACCTCCAGCTTGTTTAGCATCCCCATGAAATAACCCAGTGAGACGGGTTCATTTCTGTTATTGGTTCCAAGCAGAGGGAACTGCAAATTTAAAATCCTTTCTACCCATCTCAGTTCTGACCTTTGGCACAGATAGCAAGAAAAGGTCCTGGGATCAAATAGTGGAAGTCCCTGTGCTCTTCAGCTTGATGAAGGTGAGAAGATATGAAGGAAGCAGATAGACTTATATAAAGGATACGCCAGTGTTTTAGCCTACGTTCCAACAAGGAACACAAACCAACACGCTCATAAAGCAGACAATGATGAGTGGGTGCCTTAAAGTTAGTGATAAACCTCAGTGCTCCATGATAGACAGAGTCCACAGCATGTCAACTCTGAGAGGAGGCGTGTATAAACAAGACATCATAATAATTCAGCACAGACAGAGAAGTGAAAGAGACCAGCCTCCTTTTGGATTGAAAAGAGAGACACGATTTGATTCTAGAATAAAAACCCAGTTTCAGTTTCAGTCTTCTTACATTCTGCTCCATATGAGATCAGAATGCCAAGATACCTGTACTTAGCATTCTGATTGATGAATCTCTTTCTTTATTGCCTTTGTATCCAAGCTCTACTTGTGTTGTGGGACTTTCACATTGTTTAATTATTGTCCCAGCACTCTCAAAGCTGTCCCTACGACACCCAAATTAGATTCCAATTCACAGTTTCAATAGGGCTATTAAGGGAAAAGTTAAGGGAATCTCATTTTGCAGCGTAGAGCATCTTATTCTTAATCTTTTGTGCCTCCTACTGTTCTGGAAGTTTGTAAATCACTTTAGGTAAGCCATACCCGGGTCTTCATAAAAACCCTTTATTTGTTCAAATGCAAAAGAAAAATACCTCACAGCTTTTTTCACCACTGGATCACATTGGATGAGGACCTGATCCAAAACCACTATAATATACCCTAGACTTGTGAGATCTGGACTACATTATTGCATAGACATGCTTTCAGATTTGTGAGAGCTTTACATGAAAAATGCAAAGTGGATCTAAATTAATACATTTTACAATTTGGTCAAAACGTTACAAAAAGCTGTGACATTTCCTTTATTTCCATTTCCACAAGTCGGGGAGCTGATGGTATGCCAACGATGTATTGATGAGTGATGTAAGATATGTCCTGAATTGTAGTGTTATTGTAAAATCATGATTATTATTTTTATTATTATGGTCATTCAGTTTTCTCGGGTGAGGATACATCTTATCCCCGCTTCCTGTCAGCCTACATTAAATACATCTCATACTCCCTCCAGCATATAGTGCAAGTTGACCCGCCTTGTGCCAAGTTAACTTTTACTTTAAACAACAACAATGTGTTGACTCTTAAAGTTTGCTGGCAGCTATCTCACCTAGTACCAATGTGAAACGGCAACAAAGCTTTTCCTTGTTCTTTTGCGGTAAAAATGTAATTGTAAAAGTCAAGAAAAGATGGTGGGGATAAAGACAACCAGCAGCTAGCATCATCATAGCTCACACAGGTGGAAGCTGCTGCTGTACGTCCTGCTCAGCTATGCCCTCTTCATCCTCCCGCCCTTGCTTCATTGGAGGTTGTGATGAGCCTGCCCGCTTTGATAGAAGGAGAGAGGAATGTAAATAGCTTGCCATTAAATGAAGATGGGTTCATTAATGGAATGATGGCCAAATCTGGGACAAGGTTAAGTGACAAAATCAGTAAACATGGAATGTGTCAGTCGCATTTACAATTGTAAAAAAAAGAGAGGACAGGAGATGTTATGGAACAGAGCAAGGAAATGATGCAGCACTGTGGAGAAAAGCCACTGAGCCAAGATTAAAGGTAACAGAGATGTGGTTGCGCAATACCATCCACAAAAATGACCTGTCATTCAAACTCGACAATGAAAGCAATAAATGAACTACCGTATATAGGCAATATACTAAATTTGAAAATGTATTATAATCTGCATTATTGCTCTCAAGCCTACCAGCATTCATAAAAACGTTTTAGAAAACTCCCCCTCAGTTTTTTTGTTTTTTTTTACAAAATCGCACACTGGTTCAAAACCACGGTCTTGGTATACGTATGTGACTCACACTGACTGTCCTGGAGGTAGCTGACTTAATTCCTTCACGTTGTGTCTTCTGTTGAACACAGAAGTGTTCTTTAACCTCTTCCCTCTTTCATTACCTGCAACAGCAGGTCTGTAGGCCAGGAGTGTGACATCAACCTATCTTGACACCAGGTAATAAGCATTATAATGTATGGTTTCCGGAGGGGTCTCACCCTGTCTGGATTGTATTTCCCATAACCGTCCGCTAACCAAACATTATCCCTTCATCATTATGTGCAGGTTTTGATGCATAAGGAGTTTCCATCCAAACAAGGATTTCCCTTAAACAATAAACAAACTGTTTAAGTGAAGACCTTTCATATTTCAGAGAGAAAATACCAAACCACATTCTGTATGTGTTACAACACTAAGGCTCTGTCGTAAAAGAGTCCACATGCTAAACTAGCCCACACTCCTGTCTTGTTACCTACTGAAAACATCATCCATCATCATGACACATCATAAAACCAAAATTACAATAAATAGAGCAGCTGTGATCCTATATCAGACAAGAATGGGAAAACATTTCACTGTCAAAAACCCCAAAAACTGGTCTCCTCAGCTCCCAAAAGTCAGGCTACAGCCTCCAACCATCCCCACCCTACTTTCTGCTCCTGCACCCTGTGGTTGTTCGCAACTATGCTTTTATTTTCAGTAGTTGAAGAGATAAGATAAGAGATTCCTTTACTCGTCCCACAACGGGGAAATTCAAGTGTCACAGTAACAAGGTAGACAGTGCAAAATAAATATATAAAGCAAACAAGAGTCTATAAAGTAACAATTATTAAAAAGTTATAAGCAATTCAAATTAAAATTAAATTAAAGACGTAAAAAATAAGCTTATCTTACAACATATATATATATATATATATATATATGTTGTAAGATAAGCTTATTTTTTATTTATATATATATATATATATATATATATATATATATATAAATTATTGGTTATAGAGTCTGACCGCTGCAGGTAGAAAAGACCTGCGGTATCTCTCCGTGAGACACCGCAGGTGAAGAAGTCTGTCACTGAACGAGCTACTTAGTGTTGTTATGGTCTCCTGGAGGGGGTGTGACGTGTTGTCCATCAGAGAAGATAGCTTTGCTATCATCCTCCTGTCAGCCACCACCTCCACAGGGTCCAGTGGGCAGCCCAGGACAGAGCTGGCCTTCTTCACCAGTCTGTTCAGCTTCTTCCTGTCAGCAGCAGAGATGCTGCTTCCCCAGCAGACCACTCCAAAGAATATGGTTGATGCCACCACAGAGTCAAAGAAGGACTTCAGAAGAGCCCCCTCCACACCAAAAGACCTGAGTCTCCTGAGCATAAAGAGTCTGCTTTGTCCATTCTTGTGCAGCACATTTGAGTTGTCTGACCAGTCCAGTTTATTGTTCAGGTGAACACCCAGGTACTTGTAAGATTTTACAATCTCAATGTCCTTTCCCTGGATGTTCACTGGTGTGGGAGGAGGGGACTTGCATCCTCTGAAATCCACCACCAGCTCTTTGGTCTTTCCTGCGTTGAGCTGGAGGTGGTTTCTCTGGCACCAGACTGCAAAATCCTGTGTCAGCTCTCTGTACTCCCTGTCGTCCCCATTGGTGATTAGGCCAACAATGGCGGAGTCATCAGAGAACTTTTGCAGGCAGCAGCTCGCTGTGTTGTGGGTGAAGTCTGCAGTGTAGAGGGTGAACAGGAACGGAGCCAGAACTGTTCCCTGGTGGGCCCCTGTGCTGCAGACAATGGTGTTGGACTGACACCTCTGGGCCCTCACATACTGCGGACGATCGGTGAGGTAGTCCAGAATCCAGGCCGTGAGGAGGTGATCCACTCCAGAGTGCTCCAACTTGTCCCTCAGAAGCAACAGCTGAATGGTGTTGAAGGCACTTGAGAAATCAAAAAACATGATCCTAACAGTGGCCCCAGCCGTGTCCAGGTGAGAGAAGGACGAAAAGCACGTAATAAAATACACATGTTCACCCTGAGTTCAGACTGATATTGAAAATAAACTTGATCAAGACCCCTCCAACACAGAGAGGCCAATATGCGGCTGAGGTCTCCCCACAAGAGTGCCCTTAGGGCAGACTTCCTTCCAGAGTAGTGCACCTGTCTATCTGTTTTTCATTTTACATTTGCCCATGACCACATCCATTGCTAGAGAATGATAACTGGCTATTTTTGGTTTCTGTCTTTAAGTGATTTTATTTCATGTCAACAAAATATAAATTGAAAATAAATTAGTTTTGAAATTTGTCTGATCCCTCTTAGCCATGAAAATGAAAAACGCTGTGTTTCAATTTTATTTTAAAACAGAAACTCAAATAACGAGTCTGTTTGAAAACATTTACTGAAAGGAAAATCAAATGACCAAAAACAATTAACAAAATTGCATCTCTGGTCTGAACAGCATGAAATTATTGTGACATCGGTTAACCTACAAGTGTGCATTTTACTATTTGTATGCCACTTTGTGGTGGCATGACCATCAATAACTGCAGCTGTTATTTGAACCTGAAGGCTTCATTTGGGCATGTGATTTCCCCAAATGATGCCCTGATACATTCAGAGAAAACATTCTGGAGCTCAATTTGTAAACTCTGGTTACGGCCCTATCAATAGGTTAGGTGCGCATTAACTTTTTCTGTTGCATTATTAAAATTCTAAATGTTTAAAAAATATGTTGTGTTTTAAAAAAAAATCTATAATATACTGTACCATCTACCATCTTACTAACCATCTGGTAAAACTAGGCGGAAGCTTGCGCTGGCTAGCTTAACTTGCAGTAATGAAAAGCAGCCCAGCTCCATCAACACGGGTCACAGGACAGCCTGGACGGTTCAGAGGTGCTGTGGTACAACTAAGAAGCAGTTCAATGAGGAGACAAAGTGTTGTTTAAGATGACATACCAATGTGGGCCTTTTTTCGTTGTTTGTTTCTTGCTGACAGTGTGACAGTAACTGGCTATGAATGCGGGACTTGGCAGGAAAGCTCTCTCCACCTTTTCTGGGTCTGCATACTGCCACTGAATCAGTTCTAGCCTACTTTCACCCATGATTAAGACCACATATTATTCACAACTGTGTCAATAAAAAGTTTATTTGTGGGCTGATGCTTGTTTTCATCAGGCCAGGCTGTTGTTTTCCTCACAAACTCTGATGAGGCTGCATTTTCCAAAGCCTTACTCTCTTGCCCTGCCCTCATTTTAGAGATTAATCCCAACATGTCATCAGGGTTAGGCTGCATGCTTGTAGATCCATTTAACCATCAGCCACCAGCTGAATAACAGTAATTTATCCCCAGACTACCTTCCCAACTTTTACCTCCGCACTCAAAGCCAGGCTGATCAGGCTAAATCCAAGACTCATCAGTTGAATTCCCGAGGTTCATCCCGGGGATAAAAATATGCAACGTGTTTAACAGCTTATGGGCTATAGTGTATGTGCATCACACACCTAAACGCTAATGGCCGACAGTGCGTACATATGGCAGTGGCAGTGCTTAGGACTGTAAACCGGGCAGAGAACAAACTGACCCGCATTAGTGCTCTATATTTCTGCTGTCCTCTTTTACTGCCTGTGCCCTGAACTCAACTAAGAAAATAAAAATTCATAATTCAGGTAAAACCATTATGACTGAGTACCTATAAAACATTGAGTTGAGTTCATGTGCTACAACATTAAATAACTCTCTAAAAGCACACATTAGTTTTCAAAAGACTCAAAATCAAATATGAAGCATAATGTTAACCAACGGCTTGATCACATTGATTTTCTGCTCTTCTTTGGCCTTGTTAATAGATTGATGTAAAGGTCCATACAAAGGTTTAATTAGAGAGCTCCTCGTGCATTACCTTCATGTCATTGCCTACCCCAGATCTTTAGAACTGTCATAGAAACAGAGAACATTTAAGTCCACCAACAGTTGATGGCACAATCCAGTGTTTCAGCAATTAAAAGATCAAAGAATTAAAGTGAGGATTATAAAAGTGGTAGCCTTTCCTATTTCCTTTAAACATCAAATACTGCTTGTATGTGGAAATACAAATCACAAATGAAACATAATGAGTACTCTTGACTGAAATTTTTTCACTAAAAATCAGAAATAAATATCAAAAAGAGATTCCCAAATGACCCCAATGGAAAATGACAGGCAAAGTGACAACAAGACAGTTCATGGAATAGGAGGGCAGCAGCACAGACTTTATAATACATGGATGTAGTCTCTGTGAAATCACATATTGCTTTCTGAAGCAGAGTTTAGAAGCGTATTGCTGGCAGTGTTCCTGTTGGAAATACGGACTTAATCTAACTTTAGGTCGATCTACCAAGAGACAAAGAGTTAGAGCTGAGCATTTCTGCTCAAGGAGGTTTGCTTATGCAAGCCACACACAACCGCTAGTGGCACTTTGCAGTTAGCCCCAGGTTAGCTGGTTAGCATCAGAGAGTCACAGACAACAGGATGAGGATTTCCACATGGTAGTCTATTCTACAGAACTTAACATCAACCTACAACGCCAGTATGCACGTACAGCCATTAGCGATGAAAACAGGCTGTTTGTACTAATGGTGAAAAAAATGGATTGGCGGTATGCATGAGCCAGGCTAACTCCTCAACAAAGCATTACATTTAACGGCGGTAGACCCCACCATTACAGGTGCTAACGGCGGGATTACCTCACCTGTTAGGCTGTTTAAAGGATGGCGGACATCATGCTTATGTGTTACCATTGCAAAGACATTATTTTATTTTTTAGGTCTTCTACTGTGCGCTCAGAAACATCACACGCATTTACCCGGTTCAAGATCTTCAGCTAAACTTTCTCTTTATCCTTGTTTGTTATCTTTAACAATTGACTTGCTGAAAATAGCTGTTTATTCATTTTATAAAATGTCCATTTCTTCCGCTGAGGAATTGTTTTTCTTGATCTTCTCTCAGTCACTCGGGTAACGCTCGCCATGTTTATTGCTGTGTATGCGTGTATGATGCTATATTCACTGGCCGTACATGAACTGTAGGACATATGTATTATCTGCACCAACTTGTAACGGGTTAGAGTCCTCTCTCTGTCGGAGCCACAGTCAGTGGTCAGAGCAGAAGACCATGGAGTCACAGCACAAAAAGGAGGCTCCATCTTGTGGCTCTATTTGTAACGGCAGTTATATCACCTCTAGACTGACTGTGACAGCGAGCCTCATGTCATATCACAGACATAGATTGTATATTAAAGATCACACAGTGTGTATTAATCACACGTTAAAAAATGAGTAGTGTTATAGCGAACTAGCTTTATTTCTGCAAAGCAGGGAAAAATAATATTGAAAGATATCATCAAGATTCATTATAGTGACTATCTTCTCATCACTACTTCCCTGGACTTTGTTAGATGCCCAGTTCGTTGATCTCATCTGGAGAACATGAACCATTTGTAGCCAAACATCAAGCCTTGCAGACGTTTTTTTTGTAGGCTGAAGGCTTGTTTGGTGTGCGACAGTCACAATTGTCGTAGAACCGCAGTAGAACAGACAGATGATAATGACAAAGGAAATGGAACCAAGCATGCTAAATGTCACACTCAGTCTCTGGGGCGCTTCACAATGTTGAGCCTGTTAGTTGATCTGTTTAGAGACAAGACAGACCGATGGAAGGATGGTAAAAAATAAGCAAGAGAGTGTCCTTGCGTTTCTGTGTGCATGTCTCTATTGTCCATGTGTGTGAGTGTGTGTCTTCTGCTTGCATTTCCCAAATCTCTTTGTGCCTCTAATTTACAGTGACCTCCTCATTGTTAGAAAGCAGATGAGCTGGGTCTGGTGCTACACTGATTGAATGGAGTCCAGTCACTCTGTTTTCTGCACTATTCCCCTGGCTGTCTCCATTCATTCTCATCCCAGTGTATTGTTAGAGCTGAGCTGCCAGTTCAACACACACACACACACACACACACACACACACACACACACACACACACACACACACACACACACAAAAGTAACAGGGTAAAAAGTACAGATTCAAAACAAGACAATAAAACCCATTAAAAAAATGGAGTAAGCCAACTTTATGAAAAACTTAAAACAGCACAGGAGATTAGATAAAACCAAGATAATGCCCTTTGGAGGAGAAAGATCTTTAGTCCCTTTTGAAAGGATTCAGTGGTCTTTTGTGCTCTCAGTTGGTCAGGGAGGGCATTCTACAGACGCGGGGCAGCAATAAAGAGGCCAATCCCCGTAATGTGGAGTTCATTCCTGAGGGATGGAGGCAGTTGGTTGTTGGTGGAGTGGAGGTTTCTTATTGTGGTCTGTGGGGTGAGCAGGTTTTTCAGACGGGATGGGGGGTGTTGCAATGAATGCACTGACGTGTTAGAGGAGAGATTTTGTATTCAACCCTGACTGAGATGGGAAGAAAGTATAATGATTATAAGATGTGCTCGTATGAAGAATGCTCATCAGGAAGCTGCACTGTTTTGGATGCACTGGAGCTTGTCGACGCCCGTGCAAGGGATCCCAATGAGAAGTGTTTAACAGTAATCAAGCCTGGAGGAGACGAAGGCACAGACCAGTTTTTCAGCATCAGGGTTTCTGAGGTGGTGGAAAGAAGTTTTATGGAGATTAATGTGGGCCTCAAAGGTGAGATGAGAGTCGATTTTAACACCCAGGTTAGGTGGATGGAAAGATTAAAGGTGGATGTCTTGGCCTGGAAAAGATCTTCCTTCAAGATTAAAGAGAAGGGATATGGATCAAAACACACAAACTTCAATGCAAATAGTACAGGTCACTTCACTCCTTCTGACAGACTATGCACAAATGTGCAAGGAAAGGCAAAAGTGGAAAAGAAAGGCGTTTTCTGGATAAGTGGGTCAGAGAAGCAGGATTAGACTCCTGTATTAGTACCTGTCAGCACCTTGTGAGGTTCCTTGAAAATGACAAGGTCTCTGCTGTGAATGTCTCGGGGAAAGTTCTAATGAGAGCAAAGGATGAAGTTGGGAGCAGCAAGTTGCTGAAGAGACATAAAGTAGGACTTGGGGTCTCAGTCATTGTGTTTGAGAAATCCAGTAATCCAATTACCCAGAGAAGAACATACACTACTTAAGGCTACAACTAGCATACACACATTCACACACTGTACACCAAACTTCAAAGATATAATTGGTCAATAAGGGTACACATGCTCTCTATGCTGTTTTACATGCTTACATTATTTAAGCTCAGACACAACATGAGAATATAATATCATGAATCAATCATATAATCTTGAATTCACTCAAATACGCCTATTGAGATACAATTAAAACTGTATTGTCAAACATTTTTACAAAGGGACATTAATACAGTTTAATAATGGACTGCAGAATTTTTTTAAAATTATTATTATTTTCATGTTTGTGTCGCAAATAATCCCACTTTTGTGATTTATCTGGGATTCAGATTTAAAGAACTTCAAGTCCATTCTCAACTAAAACTCTGATCAATTCAATGTAGCTCGCATAATAATAATAATGTATTAAAGTTTGCTTAAGGTTTTACTTGAAATTCAAATAAAACAATATAATTATATACAGTATATACCATTGTGTTTACTTTTATATTTCATAATGCACCAACCATGCTTGCAGCCTGTTACAGTTGCTCCTGCTTGCTTTTTCTATTTCTCTATAATTCAGCCATCTTCTTTCTATCAAGTTAATTCTCTTTAATAACTTATTTAAGTGTCCCCCCTGTAGACAATATCAGAGCCAGGGGATGGCCAGGGGTTGCAATGGCCTCCCCTGAAAACTGATTGGCCACCCCAGTGGCCACCCTGAAATTGGCTATTTGCCATGTCAGAGATTTCAAGTTGTATTGAAATCAGCTATTGTGTTGTTGTGTTTTAACAAACTGCAGAGACAGTAGTTTCTTTGGATTTTAATTTTTTTTTTTTTGATGCTTTGACTTTGGACAATCATCTTCATTTGAGTCCTTAAAGAGTTGAGTTCAGCAGATTTAAATGTTGACACTGTCAAGTTACATTTTAATGTTAACATTAGAAATCTAAAAAAAATGTAACCATTTTAAAATTATTTAGAAGTGATTATTGGAGGTAACCCTACTAGGTTTGGGGTAAGCCCCTAATGTTTTCCATGCCTGACCACCCCTCAAAGTTTGGCCACCCAGGTCAAAACTGTCTGGCTCCTCCATTGTCTGCAGACATATCATTTGAGAGAGTTCTGGTCTGTTTTTAGTCATGGAGTTGCTCACAATGAAACACACTACCCTCACACAGCATCCCTGCAAAGTTTACTCAAAGAATCCGCTGGTAACACTAATGTCAGCTTGATTAGTGTCCAGATCAATGGATATCCCAACTGAAGCCTGGTTTACGTTTTGAGTCAAATCAGTGTTGTCGTTTGCTAAGCACTGTTCCTATGCACAAGCCTATGCACGTTGCCTGACATGCACCTCCTCCAAAATGTAACTACGCCTCAAAATAACGCTGACTGCAAGCCCTGTGATTAGTCCACTAAGCAGCTTTGTTTTTCCTAACATTTCCCCTGTCACCTGCATATAGTCCTTCACCGTGGACCATGTTAGAAGACATCTGATGAGACTCCAATCAGGCAAGGTCACTTGCCCTTATCAGCTTCATGCCTCTAAGAGCCATGGCCTCCCAGCTATGTGGAGTGCTTCATCGTGTTTCAATGGGAGTCAGAGTCTTCAAAGGGTCCCTGTGCTGTGGGAGAAGTTCTGCTCATTCCTGCGCCAAAAAACACCAAGACCCAAGAACTACCAGCCCAGGGTAAGACTCCACTTTGTTCCCCTCCAGTTTGCCTACTAGCCCTGCCTCAGAGTTGAGGACGCCATCACCTTCCTGCTCCTTTTGTATGCTGGATTGCTGACCATCTGATCGGCAGACCGCAGTTTGTACGCTTACTAAAAACCTCTTCAGCCTGTCCGACACTATGTCTAAAGCAAGAGAAAAGACACCAGTGTGTGACGCCATTCCCTTTTACACTGAAGTCACATACATGCATTATGGCTACGGTAGTCCCAGCATGTTGCTGTATAGCTTAGCTTGCTACATTTCTCTGTGCAAACGTCTGTAAATCATACATTTATTGTAACTGAAAAACACTTTAGTGTGACAGGTCAAGTCTTGCGGGGTCATCATTGTGCTCATTGTCCTCAGAATTGCAAATTGACAGAATTCCCATCTCAATAGGACCAAAGGCTCTACAACATCATTATATCAGACTTAACCATCATTGTTCACTGTTAATAATTTGACATCAATACAATGCTCTATAGGCACACAGCCACCCTGACCAGATGCTCTATAGGCTGAAGCACAGCTGCTCACTGGGATTATCTTGCTGCCCACAAACACACACACACACTCCTTGGCAAACATTTACCACCCTCTCATCAAACCACATACATGGGCTCAGTTATATGTGTATTGCTTTGTTTACTGTTATTTACATACAGTTGAAACCAGAAGTTTAGAATACAGTGTATAAAAAGACACATAATCTTTTATTTCATACTGTCTGGCATAAAATCAGACTTAACTTTTTTGTTTTAGGTCAGTTAGGATCACCAAAATCATTTCTATTTGCTAAGTGTCAGAATAATGAGAGAGAGAGAATTTATTAGAGGTTTTAGTATTACTTCTTCAAAGTCAAAAGTTTACATACACTATGATTACTGTTCCTTTAAACAATTTGTGAAGGCCCAGATGATGGAGTCATGGCTCTGGAAGCTTTTGATAGGTGTATTGACAAAAATTGAGTTAACTGGAGGCACACCTGTGGATGTATTTTATAGGCCCAACTCAAACACTGCTTCCTTGTAAGACATCATGGGAAAATCAAACAAAATCAGCAAAGAGATCAGGAACAGAATTGGCGACCTCCACAACTCTGGTTCATCCTTGGGTACAATTTCCAGATGCCTGAAGGTGCCAGGTTCATCTGTGCAAATTATTTGCAAGTATAAACAACATGGGAATGTCCAGGCATCATACCGCTCAGGAAGGACATGGCTTCTGTGTCCCTGAGATGAACGTTTATTGGTGCGAAATGTGTGTATCAATCCCAGAACAAAAGCAGAAGACCTTGTGAAGATGCTGGCTGAAGCTGGTGAGAAAGTGTCCTTGTCCACAGTCAAACGAGTCCTGCACCGACAAGGGCTAAAAAGCCACTCAGCAAAGAAGAAGCCATTACTGAAAAAGCAACATAAACAGTTTGCAAATGCACAGAGGGAACAATACCTTAATTTTTGGTGACATGTCCTGTGGTCTGATGACACGAAAATTGAACTGTTTGGCCATAATGACCATCGTTACATTTGGAGGGGAAAGGTCGAAGCTTGCAAGCCTGAGAACACCATCCCAACTGTGAAGTATGGGGGTGTCAGGGACTGGTGCACTTCACAAAATAGATGGCATCATGAAGAAAGAACATTATGTGGAAATATTGAAGCAACATCTCAAGACATCAGCCAGGAAGTTAAAGTTTGGGTACAAATGGGTCTTCCAAGTGGACAATGACCCTAAGCATACTGCCAAATCAGTAACAAAGTCGCTTAAGGACAACAAAGTCAATGTTTTGGAGTGGCCATCACAAAGCCCTGATCTCAATCTCATATATAATTTGTGGGCAGATCTGAAAAGGCGTTTGCGAGCAAGGCAGCCTACAAACCTGATTCAGTTACACCAGTTCTGTCAGGAGGAATGGGACAAAATTCCAGCAAACTATTGTGAGAGGCTTGTGGAAGGTTACCCAAAACGTTTGACCCAAGTCATACAGTTTAAAGGCAATGCTACAAAATACTAGGGAAATGTATGTAAACTTTTGACTTTGAAGAAAATAATACTAAAATTTCTAATACATTCTCTCTCTCATTATTCTGACATTTAGCAAATATAAATAATTTTGGTAATCCTAACTGACCTGAAACGAAAATGTCAGACAGTGAGAAAAAAAAGATTATTTGTCTTTTTATACAGTGTATGTAAACTTCTGGTTTCAACTGTGTGTATTTTCATTTTGTTTGTTTTTATTTATGTGCATTTGACTTATCTTATCACTTGGGATAGATCCATAAGCGGAGCAACCATTGAGGCAGAGAGTGCGGCTGCCCCAGGGTCCACATTCAGCAGGGGCCCCGTACTGAGCTACTTTTTTTGACCCTAATAGGGTTATGAATAGGTTTAGGGTTAAGACTAGGGTTAGGGTTATGACTAGGGTTAGGGCCATGATTATAGTTAGGGTTATGATTAGGGTTTGATAAGTCGACCGGCCTTGTTCGCATTTTGTTCTCAGCAGAGGTTTATTTTGACATTGTATTCATTATGTCAGCCATGGATCCTAACACTGATGTTTAACGTGTTTAACGGATCTCGGCACCTATGTGTCATCTCCTGAGTTATTGTAGACTGCCTTTGAAATTGCGTTTAAACCTCTGAGTCTATTTTATGTTTAAATACACTTTACTGTGTTGTAGACCGCTCTGTCTGTTTTATGTTTATGTTATTCCTGAGAAAGACAGTACTGGACAATGCTACTGCCGGTCGCTGTCCATCGGTGTTGGTGCTGAACCATTCATTAATCAGTGCAGTAGAGTGCTGTGTGCTGTCCTTGGTGCAGCTGAAACATTTGAACTCGACAAGCAACCTGTTGCCTTTTATGGGCTGTCTTGGATCAATAAGTGAGAATTTGTGTTTTTTATTGATAAGTAGGGGAGAAAATATATCAGCTGTTGTGAATTTGACTATCAGAAGGGCCCCTTAAGGATGCTCTACCCCCTTTGCGCTGAGAGTCTAGCTCCGTCCATGGATAGATCACTTCACTGTAGACACAACTATCACAGCTACATAAATCCCACATCATTCCCTGAGTCATTTGCAGACATATTAAGTGTGTGATTTTCCACACAGAGAAAATAGGGCTCAATAAATGGTATTGGTTGATCTCTTAAATACATGCCATTAATCACAAAGGACCAAACATGTGCTGCTACACACAAACACACAGATTATATACAGAGGCAGATTTGGAGTCAATTGGTTTTGACCATATGATTCAATCAGCCCTTTTATACTAATCGTAGCTCTCATTACTAATGAGAACCCTGTTATGTCAGTGCATCTTCTTCCCCTGGGGCTAAGACTCAATCTACATTAACTTATGTTCCATTTTGAAGGGCCATATTAATGTACTCAATCTACATTACCCTCAATGTTTCTTCAGTGCTAGCCTACATAGCTTTAAAGGGTACTATATCAAAATAAAGCAAATCCCCAGTCTTAAAAGACTCAATCCCACAGATCTCAGGCTAAAACTCAACATAAAACACATAATTGTGTACCTGTACACGTTTGTGAAATTAAAGGACATTAAAAGATTTTGGTCAGGCCAGGAAATCCAAAAAAAGCAGCAAAACAAGACAACGATTTACACCAACACACCCTACCAAACTGTATGCTACAACTCAACAAGTGAAAAGAACTCTGAAGGCAATGTGACATATTGAAGTGACATTATGAAAAGGTAATCTGGGTGTGATTTTATTATTCTGGTTTGTGTTTTTACAGTTAATGTGTGTGTATATTACAGAGGATAAGAAAGTGAGGGCAAAGTGTGTGTGTGTGTGTGTGTGTGTGTGTGTGTGTGTGTGTGTGTGTGTGTGTGTGTGTGTGTGTGTGTGTGTGTGTGTGTGTGTTTGTGCATGTGCGTGGGTGTGTGTGTGTGTGTGTGTGTGTGTTGGGGGGGCATCTGGCTAGATGATTCTGCAACATTTACTGTTTTCTGTTTTTCTAAATTCACCCTAATGTCTCTCAGGCAACCACTCCCTTCATAAAGACACATCCACACACCCAAACGAAGATTCAAACTCAAAGCTAAAAAATCTTCTGTAACCCCATGTTTCTTCTCCGTCTCCTTCTCTACTTTTCTTTCTGTCTTTCTTGTTTCTTCTCTTTGTCAGAAGTTGGATTTAAACTCTTCAAAATCCCGGTAGTCTCTCTGAGGAGACCTTTCCATTCCCATCCAAATAAAACCTGATAGATCCAGAAAAACAAGGGGAACATGGTAAGGTTATAGATTCATATATATGTGAACAAATATGTGCTGTATTATTTAAACATGCCTCTGTGTCTGACAGGTGTCTCCTTTAAATCTGTCAATCCCATCTTGAAACAGAATTCAGCAGCAGCACATGGGAATGCTTCGAGATCATCATTTTACTACTATTCCCCAGAGGGATCTTTACGGCATCCGACTCTAGATGATGACAGTGATTGAGGGCCAACCTAAAAATGTCATCATGGGAGAAAAAATGTGGATAACCGTACAGAGAGACATAGAAAGAGAGGAGGTGATTATTAAAACAGATGAAGGAACAAAACGCCCAAATTATAGAAAGTAGAGTTATTTTTAGTAAATCATTGTGTTTACAGGGGACATATGATCAGGAAGCATCAGCATGTTCCTCATGACCCCTAACATTCTTGCCAACACTCAAACTTTTACATATAACTCCTCCCAGGAGTTATTTATTTTGCTGAAAGAACATCCAAAGGAGATAGGAGATTATCCAATAAAAGTCTGTAAAAATAGGGTACAATGCACCGTTTTAAAATGACGGACTTTTCTGTATCGCCTCTTCCCGAGAGTTTTACTTGTGATTTTTATTCACACATTGCTTTGTAGGAGCAAGAACCCCTGGCTGCATTCAAAAGAGGAAAGCGGCAGACTCCATCACTTAACTTTAGCAAAGTTAAAAGATTTCAGACTCGAAGAAACCATTTCCTCGCCTCTGTCGTAAGTAAACGGACCATAAATAATAATAAAGTTACATATTTGAATACTCAAATACGTAACGCAACGTCATGGAGTTAGCTCAGAGTTCTTGTTAACCCGCGTCTATGAGTCTAATGGCCAGAGAAGCTTTGGCTATGTTGCTGTCTTGTTATTTAGGTCTATCATCTGTGCTTTAATTATCTTTATGACAATACTTTTATTTTGGACTTCTACGTTTCCATTTACCGATCAGTTTCTCACAAATTCTGGCAATAATGTTAGCCCTCCGTTATCTAAGCCGGTTAACATAACCAAGTTATTATGGATGGCGGGTGGAATAAAAACAGATGCAGGTAATCTACCAATCAGAAACATTCAACATTGCAGGCCCTGCCCCCCAAAGTTCTGGGACCTTTGAAAAGTACTACCCCCCAAGCACAGGCTTTTCAGGGGGAGATTAACTACCTCAGAACTAAATTTGGACCCTGGTTCCTCCGGTCAAAAAGCACATAGTTCTGGGGTAAAGTTCCTGCAGTGGAAAAACACCTGTTTGTAAGTCAGGAGGAGTTTGAACTGAGTGCATTGGGGACAGCGAGCCATTGGAGGTTTTTTGGAGAATAGGGATGGTGTGGTCACGGGATGAGAGTGAGTGAGAAGACGGGCAGCAGAGTTTTGAACATAGTGGAGCTTATTGAGGACTTTGGATGTTAATGACATTACTTTCCCGAACTCTATACAAGACATTGACACATTTGCTCAAGGTGGGAAAAGGGTTTGGTGGGGAGGGGTGCTCTGTCAGAAAAATCTTGAACACCCAACATACTTCCTTTCCTATCTGATAAATGTGGACCAGCCTTATATCCACCTTACTTTCCCATTTTTTTTCTACTATGTCTCTATTTTCCATTTATTTCTCCCTCTCTTCAGAGGAGAGATGGGGCTAAATGTGGCATGTAATTACATTTTTATCTTTGACTGGTATCTGCTCTTCACAGAGTCTGTCCGTACAAAGTGCTGTCTGGGACGTGTTAAACACACACACACACACTACGAAGCAGGATTTATGTCAGAGAACACACAGACACACACGTAACTATAAATTAAAGTCACGTAAGTGTGCGTCATGTAACACTGGACTTCCACCAAGTCGGTACGTCTCTGATCCACTGTGCTCCGGCTCAATGCACTGTCATCCGTCAACACCAAGCGGCAACCTCCGGTCTCAAACGATGAAGCCCATGCGGAAGTGTTATAAACTGCAATACATCGAGAATCCGCTTGAGGCTGGCTGCAGAAACACCGGAAACCACATAGACATGAATGGGAAAAAGACGATCTTTGCAGCATTAATAAACATGTTTACAGCCTGGTTCAAAAAACAGCTTGGCCCTACGAAGTTAATCTCTCTATCGGCACACACTGTACGGGGGGTGAATTTTTTTCTAACGTGACGGTTCAGAAGATGTTAAGATTTCGAGTTTTAGCCCAAATAAGGACATGACTGACGTGACTCCCGGTCGGGAACACATAGCTTTTGGCTAGGAGGCTCACACTATGTCACACTCTGCCTGGTTGAGTTCTGCATTCCCAATATGGCTGCCGCCGTCGATTGGCTTCAAAACAGCTCTCAGGAATAGATGGATGACGTCACGGATACTACGTCCATATTTTATACAGTCTATGGTCAACACTCACAGGCTGTGTTTTCAGAATGCATCACGAAGCAGGAGCGCCGGACAGCGGAAGTCACGTGACCAGGGTTTTCCCGCAGTAATTACTGAATCAATGATTATCCGATTATTCTGACTGGAGGGGATGACAAAGAGCATCTCCAGACACTGAATCAAGAATTGAAAAAGTTGGAAAATGCAGGACTATGTTTGAAAAGGAGCAAGTGCAAGTTCATGAAGGAGGAAGTACATTCTTGGATCATCGTAAAGACAAGACTGGACTGCACACAGTGCCACTGAAGGTCAGAAATGCAGGAAATGCCCACCTCAGTGACAGCACATAAAGCTTACTTCGGACTTTTGAACTTCTACAACAAGTTTCTACCAACCTTGTCTGCATCAACTTTTACTATGATGAAGAAGAACTGATAATGTCCCATAACATGTTTCCGTATGAAGAGGGAGTAGTGCTAGCTCACCGTATGGCTGATGGAGAAGAGAAACCTATTGGATTTGCATCGCAGACATACAGTATGTAACTGCAGAAAAGAACTAGTAAGGACTAGAGTACAGCTTTTCTGCAAATATCTGTATGGAACAAAGTTTGGGATTTGTGCAGGCTAGAAACCACTGATACGTTTATTTCATGAGATGAAAGCTGTGCCTCAGGTGGCATCATAGAGGTAATTAGATGGACAGTACTGTTAAGAGCATACAAGTATGTTATGTCAAGAGCAGCATCTATATATATTGCGTACACACAAAGCAGGTCTTGAAATAGGAGTTCACCACTTTTCACGCTCAGTTTGTGATCTATAAAATACAAACTTGATGGGAAAATGTGAGCCCCGGCAAGCAAACTCTGACCCATGCATATGCTCATTTGGAGGCAGGGGAAGCTGGCGGCACAGGTGGTGAGAGGGTAAACTGAAGTCAGATTATATTTGAATGCCTCTGACAATGTAAAATTCATTAAATAACAACATATTAAAACACCATGTCATCATAATCAGTCAAATCAGCATATTCAATTTAGAATGTGACCGTGTAGTGAGATGTTTCCAGTGAACAAGGTCATTAAAAGCTAAGTGTGTGTGTCTTTAAGTTCACCAAATAATTAATCAGCTTTGTCTCAACGTCACATTTTTCCAAAATATAGAGGGGAAAAAAATGTGTTTGTTGGGAGGTCAAAGTTTTTCGATATTTTCTAATACAGGACACCATGTCTGATTATACTTTCAAAGAACTTCTGGAAAAACCCTGGAAATGGTGTGCGCCTAAAATAATTCAGATTTATAAAACTTTGTGTACGCCAACTTTCAAACCTCATTCCCTTTATAATTCGCAAACCAACCTTTTCACGCCCATAATTGACCATATAAGGTCAGTGCCAAGCACCTTGATTAAAAATGCTTACAAGTGAGCCGGCAGATCAGAGGTTTTCACAGTGAATCCCGGAAACAACAGAGAGGAATTCAGAGAAGATAAAGTTAATGACACAGAGGTCAGAGAATAAATTAGCGAGTGATTACGCATTCACGTGTCCTGCAGCAGAGCCAGTGAGTCCATCATTCAGCATTACCCACGGTGTCACTGCAATGTTAACAAGACCCACACGTTACATTTACCTTACGACAGAGTGCTCACGTCAATCAGCGATCTCCCCGCTCTCTGATGTTATCTGACAGAAGTTTGATCCGTGAATAAGTTTCAATGTGTTGGTTTTATCACGGGCAGCTTTGCATGCGCTATGATGAGGATATGTAGGATAATAATTGTGTGAGAGCCAGTCGTGGCATTACTCCCACACTTTTCTCATTAGCAGAGTAAATATGTGCAGGTGAAGAAGATGTGACGAGAGTGTGTGAAGCAGCCACAGCCGTGTCTCTCCACGCTCCATGTGCACCACACGAAAGTCTTCATTAAAAGACATACTTTCACTGTGCACTGTGGTTGTTTTAGGTCTTCTGATGTGACTTTGGTTTTTACCTCCCAACAAATATGTTAAGATGTGTGCAAATTTTCCCATCAAGTTTGAATTCTATTCATCACAAACTGAGCGTGAAAAGTGGCGTACGCCTATTTCAGGGCCTGTGTTTTGCCCATGCAATGTTTATGTGACCCTAGCTCACAGAATACCCCTCTAATAGTAAGGTTGTTGTCCACAATGTCACAAATGATACAAGTCTGCAACAGTCCGAGCTTATAGAAAATTATTTTCTTAATCTATTTAAAATTCTAAAAGCTGTAAAAACGGCCTTATTTCAGGTCTCATTCCAGCCCTGAGTCAGGGGGTGGGTCGTTTCAGCAGGTTATTTAGCCTTCACAAGCAAGAACTCTGAACTTGCATTTATTGACAATTTTATTCTCTTCTGGGAGGTTTCTGAAGTTTTCAGGGGAGACAGTTTACACCCGAACTTGCTGAGCACATGGATGCTATCAGCAAACATTTTGCACTGTAGTCTTACTAGCCCACCTGGATAACTGTTTACAGTCATAGACACTTGTGCCCCTGCTCCAATTCTCATTTGACATTGGTCAGCATTTCTTCCTCTTTGCATCCATTTGAAGGTTACGCCACAGTCTCTAACCACCAATTGGAACATTTCATCTTACACAGTTGGTGCACCATCTGAAACCATCAATTCCTCTACTAGACTGGATGATGCAGATATTTTCCATATTCAACGCCCTATATTATTTCAGCACAATAAATCAGGAGACATGACATAAATGTTAATGTTCAGCAGCACATGCCCCTGCTCTGAAAACCACTGTGTCCTCTGCAGGTACAGTCACTTCAATTACTGACATAGAGGATCCACGGGACTTTAAGTCCAGAATAGGTTTTGGTTTTCGGAATCTTAATATTGGTTCTTTGCTCAGCCATAACAAAGTTGATCAATCAAAGGTATTGTTATCTCAAACTCAACAAGATGGTGGGGGTGGGGGATTATCTGAGACTTAACTTAAAGAACTTACACAAAATCAAAGTGTTTCTTTTAACGTTTAGTTGTCTTCAGAATTGATAGTCCTATCATTATCAAAACCAGACTTGTGTTAGACAGACATCTGCCTCTGCCTAGTTGGGTTTGGATAGCAATAGAAGTTCAGCGGATGTGGACGCCTTCTTTTTAAGAATGAGTGTGATGCTGCACACACAGTCAAGGTGGATCTCGTGCAGCACCTCAAGGATTTCAGTCAAAAATGTCAGAAAAGTCAAATAAATTACATACTTTCATTATCCAGTGTGAATGCATGGCTCAAAAACCTGATGTCAGGGGGTAATTAAGAAATTACCGGAGGTCCCTAGATAATACTAATCCTGTGTGAACAGTATTAGATATAGATGCTTTGCCCAGTTTCACATCTAATGCTCAGACCACACATCCAACAGGCACACCCAGGGGTGGATTCAGGGGGCCACTGCCTATCCAATATCTAAATAGCCCAGTGGCCAACCAGAAATCTTTAACTATGATTGGCTGTTTGCCTTTTGAGATGCAATACTTATGATATGATCATATAGAAAGGGGCAATAAGTGTAATTAATTTGTGTATTTGTATAATTCATGCCCCCCCTGAGAAAATCAGTCCTCCAGTTTGGCCACCCCAGTCCAAAAACTCTAGCTCCGTCCCTGAACACACCCTTATCCTTGTGCTGTGCACACCACAAGTAATCAGTGTGATGAATTAAACAACTGTTGTCCTGCTATCTCACTGTTCCTTTCATTCACAAAACCAAATGTTGTGAAAGCAGTCATTGGCCAGGAGCACACTAAGCAAAAAGACAGCCTGCTCTTGGTGCCCAATCAGAGAATAGTAGCACACTCTTTCCTCTCTCTCTTGCTTCATTGCTCTCTCTGAAACCCTCTCTTGATTTTGTTCACCTACTCTGTCTGCCTCGGTACATTACAGCAGTTGAAATAAAAGACTTACTGAAGAGAGCTCAGCATGGAAAGAATTCAAGTGGGCATTTAGACAAGAATATAAATACAATCAATTTACAATTTGCTGAACCCTCTCTGGAACCTAGTGCTGTTGCCATTAGATTAGAGGAAAAGCACTTGAAATGTGAAACATAATTGAATAATTGATGGGCTGATTGACATCTATATTGACTGATGTTTATCAGAGCCCTCTGGAGATGGGAGACATCTGGCTTTATTATCAGAATCGGAATCAAAATCAGCTTTATTGGCCAGGTATGCTTCAACACACAAGGAATTTGACTTTGGTAAACTGTGCTCTCTTTGTACAAGGCACAATAAGGCATACAAATAAAAAATAAAAATATAATAAAAATGCAAATATAATAAAAATAAAAATATAACTATAATAATATAATAAATAATAAAAAATGAAATAAAATAACTAATTATAATAATTAAATGACCCCTATTAGATATTTACATGTTTTTCTTGTGCAAATCTTTGTGGCAGAGAGAAGGAGAGGAGGAGAAAACAACTCACATGTTCAAATCAATAATCCAGTGACTCTACATGAACTCTGTCATTGCCTGTAGTGAACTGGGTGGACCCGGTTTAAGTCTGGTGTGAAATGCAACACTGCCATCTGTGGTTAGGTCTGAGTACTGCAGGCTACTAACAGATTACATCATCGTGTTGAGGACACTGAAGGTTTTCGAGGTTGTTTGGCTTAGACAGAATCAGGGACAGTTGCAGTAGGCTCGTACAAGAAGATGGAGAAAGTTTATAAGAAATTTGTCTAAGAAGGATTATATTACATTAAGGAACACCAGAGGAAAAGTGGTTTGTGTGATAGAGGACAATGACATTTCACAGAAGCAGAAAAAAACAGAAGCATTTTTGAATGTATTTTTTTTCTGACCAGGATTGACTATAGTGACAATGGTAAGTGGGAAGGTATGTGGAAGGTGTATCAAACAATGATTTTACTCTGTACTAAAGGGCTTTGGAGTGGTCGACATGTTCAGAAAACTGTGGTAAATATGTTTGTTTTTACATACATGTAAACATGTAATTCAACACATGGTTATTAATAAAGTAATGCATTTAACATTACTGTATGGTGAACAAATTTAAGGTGTTAGAATGTGCAGTCTGCCAGACAACACAGTTGTTAAACAGGAGGTCCTTGAGTTCATCTGCTCCTCCTAGAGTTTTTCTCTGATTCAGTCCAAACAAGGCACATTCTATAGCAGACATATTGACGATTAAATTATTGTGAAAGGTATTCTGTTCAGACTAAAATTGTGGGCGTGGCACACTGTCAAGTTTTGAGGTTTTCTTGGCAATCTGGCAAAAACTTGGAACATTTGCACCACCTGAAGCAGTATATACTCTCAGATCTTGCTTTCGCATCATGTGATGGCAAATATCAGGCGACGGTTTACATGTGGCGGCGGCTTGCGTAGGGTTAACCCTAACCCTAATCACAACCCTAACCCTAATCACAACCCTAACCCTAACCCTAATCACAACCCTAACCATTACCCTAATCACAATCCTAACCCTAATCATGACCCTAACCCTAATCATAACCCAAAAAATAATCATAAACCTAACCCTAATCATAACCATAACCCCAATCATAGCCCTAAACCTGTTCATAAACCTAACCCTAACCATAACCCTAATCACAACCCTAACCCCCTAACCCTATCCATAACCCTAATCACAACCCTAACCCCCTAACCCTAACCCCAACCCTAACCCTAATCATAACCCTATCCCTAACCCAATAACACTAACCCTAATCACAGCCCTCACCTCATAACCCTAACCCCATAACGCTAATCATAACCCTAACCCTAATCAAAACCCTAATCATAAACCTAACCCTAACCCTAATTATAACCCTAACCCTAATCAAAACCCTAATCATAACCCTAACCCTAATCATAACCCTAATCCTAATCAAAACCCTAATCATAAACCTAACCCTAACCCTAATTATAACCCTAACCCTAACCCCATAACCCTAACCCTAACCTTAACCCTAATACTAACCCTAACCCTAATCATAAACCTAACCCTAAGAACTACTTTGAATGTGAAGAATGACGCCCAAATAAGGGTGAATACTTTTGAGAGCTCCTCCTAGAGTTTTTCTCTGATTCAGTCCAAACAAGGCACATTCTATAGCAGACATATTGACGATTAAATTATTGTGAAAGGAATTCTGTTCAGACTAAAATTGTGGGCGTGGCACACTGTCAAGTTTTGAGGTTTTCTTGGCAATCTGGCAAAAACTTGGAACATTTGCACCACCTGAAGCAGTATGTACTCTCAGATCTTGCTTTCGCATCATGTGATGGCAAATATCAGGCGACGGTTTACATGTGGCGGCGGCTCACGTAGGCGGCGGCCGCAGGTGTGCGAGGGCCCATTCATCGCCGCTTGCGGCTTTAATTATTATTATTATTATTATTATTATTATTATTATTATTATTATTATTATTATTATTATTACTATTATTATCATTATTATTATTATTATCAGTATTATTATTATTATTATTATTATTGTTTTTGTCATCATTCAGAATCAGCTGTAGTAGCACTGCTATGATCATGGTCACTGCGCTGTCAATTGTCAGTCTTATCATTGTGGTCATTGCTGGTGTCATTTTACTGTAGATGTCATTATGTTTCTCTCTCACCACTCTGTCTCTCTCTCTCTCTCTCTCTCTCTCTCTCTCTCTCTCTCTCTCTCTCTCTCTCTCTCTCTCCCCCTATATTTGCGTTGTTTCATTCCATTTTATTTTTTTCCCCTGTGTGTTTGCTGTAAAACACTTTGGATGAAGTGTGTTGTGTGTAAAGTGCTATATAAATAAAGTTGATTACATAGATAGATAGATAGATAGATAGATAGATAGATAGATAGATAGATAGATAGATAGATAGATAGATAGATAGATAGATAGATAGATAGATGTACACACACTCTCAACAACTCATATTTCCACCAGCAAGCCTTTTTTAATGATGAATACCAAAGTGGAGAGTGTGACACAGCCACCATCACTTTGAGTAAAGAAAATAATCACGGTGGAATAATCAACAGATGAAACAAAGCATGTTTAACCCTTTCTTCCTTTTGCACAAACTCATAAAAGCAACTTGAGAACTGAATTCACAACACGAGAGCAATTCACAAAAATTACTTTTCGAAATATTCAACATAACAGCACAACATGGTCATACGATTGAGGGGTAACCTTTGCCAACACACAGAATCCTCCCTAGAAAAATAATAGGAAAATAACTGAGTCTGATTGCAAATATCAAGGACTTGCCACTCAAAGAAGTCAAAACAAATAAATAAATGTGTAAAAAACACAATCAGTCCCGCCAACCGCCTGCTGCTTCATCTGTCGGCCCAGAAATATACAACTGTGTTCTGAAAAAGATCAACACTCTTCTGCATAATGTTAGCTACAACAAAGTGTGGATGAAATGAAGCTTCAACTCTTGGCACTTACACTGAAATGTTATAAAGTAAGAACACATTCCTCAGTAAGTTCATGTACATTGTTGTAAACAACATAATGCCGACAATAGGGCACGATGAGAGACAATCAGTTATGATGGTGTTTGGCACACCAAGAAGATGTCACTATGAAATGACACGTACCATGTCCAGTGTAATATTTGCCCTTCAAGTTTGTAATAATGTGACAAACTGATCTGAAGAGAGCAACACGTCTGTGGTAATTTATTGTTTCAGCCTTTGAAAAAATAACTGGAATGTGTGCGACCTTGAATAAAACTCATGAGAGGCTTGATGCTTTTGGATCTCTGGATTGGAAAATGTTTTGTATTTGCCTCTTCAAAGCAAACTGCAAGGCACTATAGTCTGTAAATAACTGCACAGACCTATTACCTCAACATTATAAGAAACAAGGAATAATATGGCCTCACAAGTTCTTAATGGGTCTAGAGGGTGAAGACAGGCATCTGAAGCAAGGGAGCATTAATCAAATATTTTGTCTTTTCAGGCCATAACCAGAGGTGAAAGTTATTTCAGGACAAAACTGTTTTATCATGTTTCTGTTTATCCAGGACACAGTGCTATTCCAACATTGTAAAATCAGGATGTGTTGGAATATCTGAACACAACAAATGTCCAACTGTTTAATCAGTTATAAGAGGTAACGCACATCGTCATAACTAATATGAAACATTACCAAACACTGACTCAAGTTAACATTGATGCCAAAAAGGGAACAGTTTTACATTCATGTACCTCCCAAAGGGCTTAACTTCACAGGTACAGTTAAGACTCAAAGCTGATCGGAAATCTGACCCAACATGATGAGCCCAGTTTTTAAAACATTTTAGAACTTTTGAGTCAAGAGGCAAAAAATATGTTGTTTGTGAGGGGGGGTTTCATATTTCTGATCAATATCACAGTGGCATGAAGCAATGCATGATGGCTCCTTGACATTTGGACAACATAGTTGTGTTTCTCTTTCACCTTTAGACCTGCTCATACAGAAATCATGCCATAGGGCGAAGTCGCAAAACTCAGTTGAAAAAATGATTTTGTGTAACCCCCATAGAAAAAGATAGTTCTCAAAATACAACAAAAAACAAGCAAAATACACACATGTGTGTGAGGAGGGGTTGTGGACTGTGTGTGTGTGTCACTATGCAGTGCATTTACTGGAGAGTGCAAGAATTGTCAGAGGCTGAACTAAAAAAAAAAGACCAAAACTGGATCTGAGCCCACCAACATAAAGAGAGACAAAGTTTGATCCCAACATAAAAAGTTAGTGTAGAGGTCATTTCTTGAGGGGCTGGTAGACTGAGGCGTTTGGGTCTAAGGAGGAGGGACTATTGTCCATGAACTTGGAGGAGTAGTGCGGGGTGGCGGGGCTGTGGTTGCTGTTGTCCGATGAGTAAGACAGGCTCGGCATCACTGCCATGACCTCTGCTATCTTCTGCTTGAGTTCTGCAACCTCCTGCTCCCTTTGGTGGATCTGGCCTGGAAGAGACGAAGCAAACATAGGTCCTGCTTTAAAATGTTCACAAGTGATCTCATCTCAAATACCCCACACATACATACATACATATTATCTATTATCAAATCTAATTTTAAAAAGTGATCAGATTGGTAGTTTACACCTGCTATTAGCAACGTGGGCCAGTATATCTGATCACAAGTGGACAGTTCTGTGCACAGCTAGCCAGCTCATGTGTTTCCAAATGTGCCTCCGAAAACCACTTGTGACCAGATCTTTACAGATTACAGTTAACATGCAGTCCTCTTCAGTTATTCAGTTTTTATGGAACAATATAAATAAATATGGATACCTTGTGCTATTTCCAGCTGTCTCTTGGCGTCCCCTAGTGCCGAGAAGAGGTCTAGTTTGATTCTGGTCTCTGCACTTAAGCTGTTTTCTAGGTGCTGGGTCTTCTCCTGCATTGCTGATAATGCTGACATCAAAACCTCTGTGTCCTTTTCGTTCTCTTTATACTTCCGCAGCTCCTGCATGTGACATGATGCAAAAAAGAAAACAAACTAGAAATGGGAGTTTTGTACAAAAATCAATGCAGCAGTTTTTATCTTCGTCTTGATATATTCACAACATTTACATAATTACAGGGTTTTCACTTACCAATGAAGTAAATACCCTAATGATCTTATTACAAAGTGAGTTTTACTCTCACCTGACATTTGCCCTCCAGGTCCCTTATCTGCTCCTCTTTAAGTTTCATGTCCATGCAAAGCTTCTTACAGTCTGTCTCCAGCTCTCTGATGCGTCCACGCAGAGAGTCAGTGGACTCAACTCTACAAAGAAGAGTTAAAAACCGTCAATACTTTTCATTAAAGTGCTCCAACACTCATCTACTGCTCTGTCCTGCTTGGTGTTTTTCCCCCTGAGAGGGATTGGTGGTAAATAATTGTAGATCAGTTGTTGTTGTTATAAAGGTGAGGCTAAGTCACTTTTCACAATCTAAAACTGTTAGCTGCTGAAGCTAGCCCCCAACAGACAGTGCCAGACAACCTGATGTAATTCCTGTAAGTGGTCTCCCTTTAGCTACCAAGGAGGTTGAAACTTTTCCCTGAAGTGAGGTTCACAAAGAGACCAGTTCAGGTTTCTAAACGTTGGTCAGATCATTTATGTCAATGTTAATCTTACTTAATGGTTAGACCAGCACTGTAGCAACAAATCATTTCCTATTCTCATAATGACTGATCAATTTCTCATATTCCCCTTTTATACAAGTACAAAGTCACAAAGTTGTGTCAGTACCTGGTGGCAGCAGCTAATGCTATGGCTCTGGCAGCTGTGGCCTCTTCCATCTTCTTCCTCTTCCTCTCCTCGGCCAGCTGTGTCTCAGCCAGGGCACGAGCCTCCTGCTCAGCCTTTAACCTCTTCTCTAGCTGGGAGATGGTTTGTTTATCCTTTTGCTTGGCCTGGATTGCACTGTGGAGCCTGAAATATGGAGAACATCATCGTCATCTTGCTGGATCAAGAGTCATACACACTTTGGACTTGGTGTTCCGTGACAAATAGTGTATTCATGTTGTTTGCTTGAAGTTGCTGTGAGGAGTTTTAGCTGGTTACAAAAGAGAATTAAATTAAAATCATCAAAACATTTGAATACCCTGGGCCATGATGTGTGTTAATCAAGTCAGACATGCTCTTATTTAGGCAAAACTCTTAAGTTTGATATCATCAAAAATACAGAGTTATAAAAGCCCCTTTTTCAGAACTGCTTTAGTATTATTTGCTGTATTGGGGCTTTGAATATTTTTTGAGTATAGCTTGTGGCCGCTGAATGTTTCGGTTTAAGGACTTAATAACTGAAGTGCTCTGGTAGTAAGGGAAAGGGAGTATGAGAATGCTCTCTCTAACCTTTTGTATAATTGTTAGTGAAATACAATTCATTGACTGGTATGTTTGCCTGTTCTAGCTGTTAATCCTAGAGAGATATACTGCTGATCACTTTGTTAACAGTAGTTTTCATTTCTGCACAACTAAGTGACCAACTGCATTTACATTGGACTAAATGAGTCTGGGTTAACCCTAACCCAAAACAATTTTTTTGCAGAGTTTTTTGTGAACGTATACATGATGATGTATCTTTATACTACATAGTGCCCCATTTCACTGTGGAGGAGATCTTTTATTTAAAAGGTTTATGTGAAAATACAAATTTACATAACCACCTTAGTAAAAGAAGTCAAATCAATGTCAGTGTTGTGTTCTGTTATGAACCCACTTGTTCTGTAGCAGCTCATTGTCCTGGCGAAGCTGGCCCAGCTCAGAGCGAAGACTGCGGTCCTGACTGCTCAGAGAAGAAAGCTGACTCCGTAGCTCTGACTCTAGCTGCCTGTTAGCCTGCAGGTCTGCCTTCAGACGCTTCACGTCCTGCTCCAGACTTAAAAAAAGAAAAGAAAAAGATAGAATAAAATAATATAAAGTACAATAAAAAAGGTTCCACTAGTTCCCCAATAGAAGCCTGTAGAGACCCATTACCACAAAGGGAGACAAATATTAGAAGTATGAATTAGTAGGACAGAGTTTATCTTACCGTATTAAAGTATCTGATTTGCACAGCTGGTTGTTGGGTATGTAGTTCTCTGAAGGGTCCTTCTGCCCTTTCCCTGTCCCATTCTGTTTCTTCTCATTCTACTGGTTGAAGAAACGGGTTGCACACTGCCATTTGAAGAGCAGTGATTCCGAGGCGACAAGTTGGAAATGTTCCCCACACCCCCACTGGCTTTTTGTAGTTCTTCCCGCCCCCTCCCATTTCATCTTTAGAAGTAGAAAGAGTGTTAGTATCTGCATGTGTATTTTCTACTGCCAGGTCATTATTCAGTCTCTTTGCCCCAACATAGTTCTCTATGTACTCTGTCTCCTGTAGTTTGGAGTCCAGTGCGTGTATAATACTGTTGTTATTGATTCCAATTGTGTTTTGTTTTTTCCCCTCACGCTCTTTTACAACACTGTCCTTCCCTTTCTCCCGGTACTCCAGTTCTGGCAAAGGGACACAGGTACTTTTCTTTCCCGGAGGTGCTCCATTTTGGGATATCACTGTGGGTTCTGCCTCTGACAGTCCTTTAGCCAAAGCTGCTGAGAAAGATAATTGGAGACAGTGTTAGAAGACATCAATATAATGGACTGAATTAAACAAAACCAAAAGCACATTTGATCACAGTCAGACATAGATTAAATCACAGCCCTAGTGAAGAAAAAGGAACTCTTAAACCTGTGTGAATATGTTTGTTTAAGCTGTTGTAAAAGCTGACAACAGAAATCTAGCTTTGATAAAACAATCAGGCCAAACAGCTGAAATATCCTGAAGGAAATAAAACGTATGTTACATAAATCTCTTATTCATAATAACAAATTATGATCATATTTGTATGTGTTCTGCCATTTCTATCTCTTACTCAGTGCAGGCTTGTCAGCTCCAAATGAATACTTCTTCCCTCTTAGGCCACAAAATGTTTATAAGAGGAACAATTTTAGTCAAAGTTTCACACATAAGATCAATGATAAAATTAAATGTGTCGCCCTTACTAAATCAAGGAATGGTTAATTCACTCAATAATAGAAAATTCCAAAGCATGTTACTAACTTTCCTTCCATAATAGTAGCAGTGACAATCTTAGTCATCCTTGTTCCCTTCCTATGAATGTTACATGTAGAGAAGTCATGGTTGAGATGTCAAAAAATGTATCCCATTTGTCTTTTTCAAAAAACATTTTCCCCAACCTCCTGAAGATGTCATGGGTGCAAAGAAGAAGACAGGAAACCCAAGTGCTAAGACAACCCAACCGCCTTTACGTATACTGCGTGAGTGTTATTGATGTAAAGTCAGTCAGTGTGCAACGACAATCATTTACAAAAAATACTCCACTAAGAGCACACCTATCGCCTGGTGCATTCATGGGTTTAAAGCAGCTTTTTAAAGGTGGACAACTCACTGCATAATCTGACCTGCTTTCTCTGCTGCTTGCAGTGTATGAAGCAGTATGCCCTCCCAGGACAAGGATGCTTTCAGCCCCAGGGAAATTGGGCCAAAGATATGAGAACACCTGGAAGATTTTAATAACGCTGAACATGAACTCAAAACTTCTGCAGCCTTGCTTTAGATTAAGAATGACTTCATCTTAATCCACTGTTTGTAAGACAGTCTTCTGCTTTGTTGTGTATTTATTTTTAATAAAATCGTATTATTTTCTTATTCTTCATAAGAAAAGATTTCATTTTGTCTAGACACCATTACTAATGTGATAAAACAGAAGAAACATATCATCACATAGGCAGTGGTTGAACTTCAATGCAAAATCTGTATTATCTAGAAGAAGTGAAAAAAATACACTTTGAATGATCTAATGATTGAATAAGTAACTGGGTTTAGATACTTGGGAGCGAGACTTTGCCCCAAGTGGGGGAGTTTATCTTGGGGTCTTGTTAGTGAGTGAGTGGGGGTAAAATCGAGCATGAGATCGACAGGAGGATTGGTGCAGCGTCAGCAGTGATGCAGACCCTGTATCGGACTATCGTAGTGAAGAGGGAGCTGAGACGGAAGGCAAAGCTTTCAATTTACCAGTCGGTCTACGTTCTCTCACCTATGGTCATGAGCTATGGTTCTTGACCGAAAGGATAAGGTTGCAGATACAAGTGGCTGAAATGAGCTTCCTCAGAAGGGTGTCTGGGCTCAGCCTTAAAGATAGGGTCAGGAGCTCGGACATCTAGAGGGAGCTCCTTCGCATCGAAAGGAGTCAGCTGAGGTGGTTTGGGCATCTGATAAGGATGCCTCCCGGACTCCTCCCTTTAGAGATGTTCCGGACATGTCCAACTGGGAGAAGGCCCTGGGGTAGACCCAGAACGCGGTAGAGGGATTATATCTCCCACTGGGTCTTGGATCGCCGCAGGACTCCCCAGGAGGAGCTGCAAAGTGTTAGCGGGGAGAGGGAGGTCTGGTCGATTTGCTTGGACTGCGACCCCCTTGAAATGAATATACTGTATATGTAATGTATGATAGTGAAGTGAAATAGTTGTCCTTTTAATATAGGTGTACCAATCTACCCTTCACATGCTGATCACTTATTTTCAGGCATATCACTTTAAAGATGTTTGCTCAACAACTTGCGGGTGCTTATTTTCTTCTGTCCTTTCATAAATGATGGTCCTGTGTATCCTTTCTTTGTCATGAAGAGAATTCAAACAGCTCTTATCTTGGCGTACACTTCGACACTTCCTGGTTATTTCACTCATCAAAGAACCTTTCTAACCAAAGAGGACCATGTGATCACAGCCCATTTCGACTGCATGTTATTCTTGTTCTGTCCATCGAGTTTCCCTGCGGAAATAAATATTTAATATGTTTTGCATTTCATGTGTGTGTCTCACCCTCCTCTGCCTCTCTCTCCTGCCTCTGCAGCATCTGTTGCTCAGGTGGTAAAGCCTGCTGTAGAAGCTGCATGTAGAATTCATTCTCCTTCTGTACTTCCTTCTGTTTCCTCAGACGCATCTTGTAGCTCACGTAACTCTTAAAGCCAAAGCCAAGAGTCACCACTGGATAGCCAATACTGGAGAGTGAGGGGAAACACAGTCATGGTGTTCGTATAGTTTCAGGTAATCAGTATTTGCAATGTTATTTTATGCACTGTCACCATTTACATATCATGTTTGTATCAAAAAGCAATAAAAGGGCCTTCACATAAGAGTCCACAATGACATTACCAGTGAGCAGCAAAGGGTCGACAAAGGTCTACATGAAGTTCTTCAGATCTTTAAAACGTTATAGCAGCTTCGATGTAAACAAACAGGATCCACAGTGACACAGTAGGTAGACAGACTCCCCTCTCTGTTAAAGGAACAAAGGACAAGAAAGAAAACATGAGCACTCTTAGGTCTAACACTGAAATGATTGTCAAGTATGAATTTCTTGTCCACCAAGTTTTTCTAAGATGAAAAATACAGTGTGGCTGGCAGGTATCGAACAGTACATAGGGAACTTGGACTTACCTGTGTGCCATACATACTGGACCCATACGTAGGTGCTAGCAGCGAAAAAAAGCCACTGGACAGGGATGAAGAGGAGGCAGATGATGTCTGATGTAAATGCCACACATACGAAGAATACAGAGAACGCCTAGGTGTGGAAGAAAGAGAGAATCAAATACATATGACACAACTGAGGATGACTGCAGCAGGAACACTTGTGCAGTCAAACTAAGTCTTTCAAGTATGACACTATCATAGCCAACCTTATCACATATGTGTATATAATGCAACAGCATGTCGTACATGGTGTAGGTTATATCCATTTTATGTTTTTCACATGGATTTGAGATGCATAGCAATTTATTGAACAGCTGTTTTGAAAAGTCTTTCTAATATTCTTTCCTCCTTTTTAAATGGGGGATCAAAATTATATAGAAAGTTGTTCAGGTCAAAACCACTAAAAAATACAACTTTAATACTAATATCAATATAATAATAATAATAATAATAATAACTGTGATGATAATGATAACATTAATATAATTATAATAATAATATAAAAAATAATAATAATCAGCATTTTCATCATCTTTATTTTTCATATATATGTATACATGTCATTAGTTAATAAGGTGGTGAATATATATTGATATTATTGACAGTGTCAATCAAAACCTAAAGGCAGAGATGAGGTCAAATAAGCTCTTACCAGCCCCTGGTATCTGAAGGAATCGTAGACACTCCGAATGAAGAGCCAGAAGGGCCACAGGTACTCAAACCTGAACTCCAGCACAAAGTCAGCCAACAGAACTAACACCCACACCACCAGAAACTTCAGGTACAGGAAGGTACTGTTGGAGACGGCATGACAAGAAAACAGACAGAGGAAAAACTGTGAGATAGAAGACTTGATTTGGGTACTGGATACTACACAAGGTTTAACATTACATGTCTACAACAGTGAATTCTTATTAACTAATAATAATAATAATAATAATAATAATAATAATAATAATAATAATAATAATAATAATAATAATAATGAAAAGAAGAAGAAGAAGAAATTGACAACAGTTTGTGAAGAACGTGGAAATTAATTGGGGTTGAGAGAAATCAAAACAAGTGACAGAGTGAGGGATGAAGAGAGGTTGATTAAGAGCGAAAGGCAGCAGGCATGTCTGAACCCCTGACTTAGAGCACTGCTCGTTAATAAGCATCAGTCTGTTTATTGTGTGTATAAGTGTTTTATATTATATGCATCCTTTAGCATTTCCAATTAGACGGGATTTTTTTTCTGCTTTATCTTTCATTAATTGAAATGAAACAGAGCGACCTCTCCAAATGATCAGAGGTGAGACGCGCTCATAACAAAGCTCGTGCCAGGCTCTATAATAACACGAATACTTTTATAGATTCAGATTAATTTCTTAAATTGAGAGACTTTCCATTCAGCGGAATGCGTTACACCTCAAACTGAAGTATTTGTGGGACATTTCTATTACTGTACACGTCTGAATTAAACGTTAGAATTTAATCACCTCGCCAGGAACATATCAAACACAAGTAACATTAACAACAGGCCTTTCATTCAGACAACACCTGGGAATAATAGCTGCCCCTCGGGGGGGAAAACCAAAGTATGAATGTAGGACAGGGTGGCGGTTCTGTATTGGCATATACAGAGAGGCGCCATTGTTACACATTAACGACACTCCAGCCCTTTTTTTGTACCTGCTATATATACCCTCGGTGATTCGGCTCCGTTTTAAAGGCCGTCGGAGTTTGCTGCAGTCCGCATTGCGCCGCTTCATCCTCCCCCTGTTGATTCAGCTTTAATATTGCTCTCTGATCTGGAACAGGAAATATCATCCGCGCGTCCAAATGTCAACACTTCTTCAATTATCCACCATTGTTGTTGTTTTATACACATGAACAAAGAAATAAATAAAAACAGCTCACCGAAGACCCTCCCCTTTTCACGACACTCTGCGTCTACACGCTGGCGTGCTGACGTCACGCCTGAGTCGTCACAGCGGAGGCGAACGAAATCAAACATGGCAGCGCTCTTCAAGCCGAGACTTCTCCTGCTGTTATAAGCGATAGCTGTTCACTTGTGTCACGGTAAGTTTATTAATAACACGTTATCACTTCCTCGCTGCGATATACTACCTTGATGCTTCTGACAACCAAACAAGAGTAACATCTGATCCATTACGTCAGGCTACACGGGGTAACGTGAACACGCTGGATCAACCACGTTTGTTAGAGAGTCGTCCATCATTTCACAACCATGGTACGTTTGACTGTGTCCCTTATTTAGTGGACACAGGCAGAAGTCAGATGAAGTTAGTCCTCTCGTTTATTCAAATTAAATCGAAAACGGTGGCACAGAGTTAGCTTGTCAGTGTGAGTTTATGGTTACAAAAAGGGGACTTAACAGCTAGAAAACAAACTGAAAGAAACAGCAGAAGGTTGTTTTAGTCCTGTTTATTTGTAATACCATAGGACGTATAAATAATGCCATATTATAAATATATCTACTATATATGCCATATTATAAGCCATAATGAATTAAATAAGGATGAGTGGCGGTCACGTGACACAGAAGTGAAGTAAAAACTTTCAAATAAAGTCCCATTGAGCACAAGATAGATGGATAAATAGATTGTCGTGGAAACTGTAGATTTATCCTTAACAGTGGTGGACAAAATACATCGCTTCATTACTTAAGTCAAAGTATAGATCCTCGTGGTCAAATATTACTCCAATACAAGTGAAAGTTGCTCTGTCAGATTATTACTTGAGTTAAATTACTGAAGTACTTGCTTTTAAAAATACTAAAGTATCAAAGAACTTCTTAAAATCTCTCAAAACATTTTCTTTTCACAAAGCAGAGTGCAGTCAAGAATACATAGGAGTACATTCTGGTAAATTGTGTTTATTTAGAAAACATTACATGAAATCTCTAAATCTATACCATGGAACAAAATCAACAACTAAGTTAGTACAAGCACAGACAACTTAGTTTGAAATGTTCATCTGGAATGAAACTACTGAGACAAACAGAACTACACAAACACACTTTACTGTCTAAGGGGTCAGATTCAGAAAAGAGAAGAAAATCATGAGCTGACTTCAAAGCTTAAAGTAGTGAGTAACTAGAGTACTGATAGAAATGTACTGGAGTCAAAAGTACAATGATTGTCTTCTGAATGTAGTGGAGTAAAAGTAATAAGTATCCCCAAAAATAATATTCAAGGAACATACAGATACTCAAAAAATGTACTTAAGTACAGTACTCAAGTAAATTTACTCTGTTACTGTCCACCACTGGTCCTTAAATATATAGACAACAATTACTATTACTACTACAACAAGTATTTTTACTAATAATTAGTGTTTTATTATTGAATGATGAATAATACTAGTAGAGGTAATAACAATAATATCAGTTTTGATAATTGTTATTATTTATTTTAAACATTACAAATTTGTCATAATGACTTCGGACTGCTGTGAAGTCAGTTTATAACTGTTTCACAGAATATGTCAGGGTTTTTTATGAGCCTGTTTGTGATAAGAGAGCATTAGTGGTTACAGAAATGCAGATAAAATGTTTAGATGTCAATCTAAATTGTACTTTGTACTCAATCTGATTTTTAAAAGAACTGTGTAATAAATTGTGTAATAGATACAGGAGTACAAGTACCTAAAAAAACGAATCACTTTATTCCTGTAATTTGAGTAATTATAATTTGTTACTCTACAGTCGCTCTGAGTGTGTTTTTCATACTGTGTTGTCATGTAAACCCTGGAGCATTTTTATCCATACAATAACTTACTTTACTATCGATTCATAAGATAGAAGAGTAGAAGTTTACATAATGTATAAATCTGTTATTATTGATGTACTTTATTTTATTTGATCTTATTTTATATTCACCTTTATCATTATTATTATTTAACTATGTAAATACATTGTTGTATTCTCATGTCACATGTTGTAAGCTGCTGGAAAAAAAAACAAATTTCCCCCGATGGGTGATCAATGAAGTCTATCTATCTATTTATCTATCTATCTATCTATCTATCTATCTATCTATCTATCTATCTATCTATCTATCTATCTATCTGTAACACCACCCCAAAAAACCAACACATGCATTTACTATTGTAATGGGCATTTTATTTTGGTTCTGTAATGATATAAAATGTGAATTATGTTCATGCTGTAAATAACAAGGTTACAAAAAAGCCAAAACATCAAATACAAGCAAAGGCACATCAAAGTAGAAACCAACGACATATCAGTGTTGACCAAACTTTAATATTTCCTTTGGTTTCCACTGTAACTCACCTTGAGTGAGTGCAGATTAGAAAGAAAAGTAGTTCAAGCTGATGAAACTTACAGCAGGTGGTAGTATGAGTGTTTGCATACATGTAAGCTTATATGTCAGTACCAAATATTGCTGATGATGCTGTTAATTTTATCAGATAGTTAACTACTATTGATAATGATAATAGGAATTATTATTAGTAGTAGTAATAGTATTAATGGTAGTTGTATTAGTGTAAAGCTATTGCTAAAAACACTTGTAGTAGACTAAGATAAATATGTAATGCACAATACTGGCAAAAAGGTAGCTTATCCGTTTCTTGAATTATCATTGACTTGTCTGAATCAGTGGCTTACTGTAAGGACAGAAGACTTAAAAGGTGAAAGCTGAAGAAGCGCAACAAAAGTCATAGTTTTTTAAGTAACTGATAAATAGAGTGAATGTCAAAAAAAAGAGAAATGGGTCATAAATTGGGGTTGTAGATCAGACACTCGATGCCTGTGTTCCAACAAAAGAACAGACAATTAAGTAATAATTGAATCTGGAATATAAGGTAATTCACAGCTTTGGCAACTTGTGGGTATTCTAATGTACAATAAAATCATCTATTACATGGATCTTTTTTGGACTTAGGAGGCTAATGTAAAAAGTACATCTTAAAAAGCCTAGCTATTTCATGTCAAAAACAAAAAAGATCTTCATCTTGCTTGTGAAGGCCTTCTTAATGATTTATGCATCCTCTGATATTACTGTGATATATAGATCCGTGTTCCTGCATCATTTTACAATGGTCTTTTATTCTGACATTTTTAGCGCACCACTTGAGCTTACCATCTGTCCACTCTTCTACTTTCTGTCTTACATGGGAAGTGCAAAAAGGAATTAAAAAAGGAAAGTAATCAAAAGTTGGAGCTTTGACTTTCCAATTTTTGTTAGGGAACAGGAAAACACATCGACCACGTGATTTCATTTTTGGTTCAACACGGTGAAACCAAAAATCGTGTGACTTCTATTATTTAACCAAAATTAAAAAACAGGAAATTAAGTTTTCAAAGTGGAGAAATGGTCCAGTTTAGATTGGGGTTTGGTTATTTGATTGAAGCAGTAAAACAGTTATCCATTTTAGGTTGTTTTTTTTGCACACTTTTAAATAGTTTGGGATCACAAATGAATCACAGCTTGTCCAATGAAACCCGGACCTTCTACCCTCACCTGCTGCCTGAATCCAGCCGTTGCCTTGTTTACTTAACTGCAAGAGTTTTCTGCCTAAGATTCAACACTCACTAAAAAACGACACCAAAGTGTTTGAGTCCACCAGAGCTGTGTGAATTCTCTATAACAAGAAAAGGGGCTTCATTGCCTTTATTAACTCCTTTAGCATAGGACTGGGCCATCCTATTGCAAAGGAGAGAAGACAAAATGACCCATAATTCTTTGCACCAACTGCATGTGTCTCAAATCTTCTGACAGGAGCAGTAAACAGCATGGATTATGGGTAGAAACCAATGACAATAACACCTGCATTCTGGTTACCTTAAGGATTTGCTGTTTCTACTGTTCTGTGTTTGTAAGAAAAAAGGACAGCTACAGATTAATGATTGATTGTTTCTTCATTAGATGATAAAAACCATGGATGAGCTGAAGAAAGTGTTGCCATCTGCTGAGGAAAAAGACAAGGAAGAGGATGTGTTTGACTGTGAAAGACAAGATGAAACCTGCCACGAGGATGAAGAACAGGAAGAACCAGGAAGTACAGAGGGTGAGGAAAAGGTAGAAGAAGAGACGCCACAGGCTGCAGATAAAATTGAGGAATCGTCTAAACCCAGAGACAAAAAGCAGACTGCGGGTTTCAATCTGAACAATGAGGTGGTTAAGATGAGAAAAGAGTGAAGAGGGTGAGGGCTTTGATCATTAGGAAGCTGACGCGGCGGATTGTGGCCTTGAAGAAGAAGAAGGGTAAAGACATTGAAATTGAGAGTAATCAAAGGAGAGCTGCCAGACTGCTGGAGGAGATCCATGCTATGAAGGTGCTCTCACCAGACCTGGTAAGTAGACCGTCGTAACTTTCATTCATCCATTATTTTTTAAATCCGCGTTGTTGTTTTTCTTATCTTAAATTATAGATAAATATAATATCTTAAAATATAAATATAAATTAGAAATGTTACCCCGTTTTTCACAAGGCTGAAAAACTGCCTTCAATTTCTCACTGTATGCTCTATTTTCCTCTCCACCAGGTGACAAAGACAGCCTTGCAAAAGAACCTCAACTTAAATCAAGTGTGTAAAAACCCAAAGTCCACTATCTCTGACCGGGCAGTAGCACGTATAGCCACCTACCCTCAATTTCACAAAAAGATTGAAGGCATAAATGCTGCTTTGAAAGCATTCAAAGAGGAGTGGATGAAAACTGGAGGTAAGAAAAAGTGAGAGCAAAACAGAAAGAGAAGAAAAAGGAGGAGTTAACAGTGGAGAAAAAGGTAATCACTGACAGTGTGAAAGTACATTGCAGCATTAAAGACCTTAAAGATGCAGCTGTAGCTATACCTGAGACAGAGAGGAGTGAAGAAAATCATGTATGTGACACAGCTGATGGTCAAAAGAAAGAGATACCAGAAATTAAAAATGTAAAACAATCACCTGTGAAAAGAAGTGATGAGAAAAAAATAGGGATAACGATTGTCCAGGTGACACGGCAGAAAAGAAACCTGATCCTAATATTGAGTCCAAGGTGCTTCAGCAGAAGGAAGAGGAGGAAGAGAGTGATTTAGAGCCTTCAGATGATGAAGAAGAGAAGGAATACTTTGATGACAGCACAGAGGAACGTTTTCATAGGCAGTCCTCTCAGTCTGAAGGGCGATGATGATGACTTCTTTGTTGGAAAAGTTAGCAAACTCAAGAAAAAGATGAAGCAAAGTAAAGGGGACGGAAAGAGAGAAGTGAAGGGGGATCAATCCGAACTTGATGTGAATGAGTCCAAGCCGAAGTCTAAACCATCCCAGTTTCAGACCGTGTTCTGCTCCACCCTCTCTGCATCAGGAACAGATAAAGGTGCAGGCAGAGGGAGAGGAGGAGGTTCATTTAGGGGCCACGAGACACTGAAGGGTGTGAATCATCCAAAAACAAACATCCCACGTTCCAAAAGCCGGGTAAAGGAGGAGAACGCAATTCAGGGTCCATGTTCAAACAGCCCCAGTTTAAGGGCAGGCATCCTGAATCACAGCTGATGGGTGGCAGAGGGTTCGGTCGAGCAAGAGGGGAGCCCACAAAACAAAAGGTTTCCAGCGAGGCTCTGCATCCGTCCTGGGAGGCCAGTAAGAAAAGGAAGGAGCAGCAAGGACAGATCCTGGCTTTCCAGGAAAGAAGATCAAGTTTGACGATGACGACTGAAACATTCTGTCCTCATCAATTTATGAGAAATACATGCATTTGATGAAATGACGTACATCCAGTATTTATATGCGGTGAACTTTTAAAGTGGAAAGGTTGACATTTATTAAGTTTGTTGTACAGATGTGATCTCAGTATATGTGAGTTTTGAATTCTTGCAGGGGGTAAACAACTTTTTCATCTCTAGAACTAAAGGTTTGCTTCAAAGCATCAATATTAAGACTAAAATATTTTCATTTTCATATAACATTTTATTTGAACTGTTAAATGAATCCCTAAAGCAAGTGGCTTTCCATTGTATATGATTACCATGGAGTAGGTGACACTTGCCTCTCTGTCAGATATATAGTGTTATATTGTAGAGCAGTGCTGAATTTTTACTGTATTGACCAACTCAACGTGGATGTTCAAAGTGGCAGTCGATGAACTGTGTACATTTTGGGACACTATGATACTCATCAATTGCAGCAAGACTTTGAATTATTGTCCCCCTGTTCTTTGTACTTTTTCCCTAAATGTACTTTTTCAATTGATATAAAGTTTGTAGGTACTATTTTAATATTTGCCTACTTGTCCTTTATCAAAGAAACCATCATTACATTTAAAAAGCTACCTACTGTGTTTATTTAGAGATAAGTAATTGTCCTGGTTCATTCTCGTTTAGATGTAGGGTATTATAAGTCATAAACTAATGGGAGGTAGGATGTGGAATACAGTTATGGCACCAAATCGAATGCCAATTTCAAATGTGGATGTAAATATGTAAACAATGTAAAACTAACACCTCTGTTCTGTCATGATGACACTTAAGAACTCTGGTTAAAAATCTGCAGCAGAAATGTTTTTATTCAAACTGTCTCCTGATTTAAAACCTTTTTACTGATTATTCAATGTGTCCAAAATCACCTGCTGCTATAAAGAGGGTTTGTCTTAGTGATGTCTGAGTTACGGGTTCATCTCTTTATATGCTTTGTGTAAAGTGTGCAACATATGGTCACTAACCCAAACAACAAATACCCACATAAAATCTAACTCTCAGAGAGTCAAAGAAACAGAAAAGTGAATATTTTATGACATTTTCACCTAATTTAAAGCACTAGTGAGGAACTTTTATCTGCTTGTGAAACAGACTGACATTAAAGGGTCACTCTCAGTCTCCTCAGTCTCTCTGACTCCTCAGACAAATCAATGAAGAAAGTTTTAATGAGGAAATATCGCCACTCATTGTTCTGTCTGAACCGCTGCAGGGTAATCTGTTAAAGCTAACTAGCTTGTGGGCTAATTAAATGAACGTTTGTGTTTTAACTTCAAAACCTCATCAGCCGGCATCCAGAGCGGATCAGCGGCGTCAGTAGCCAGTGAACCTGGGACATGATTGGCGTGGTAATGCTAGACACGGTTAGTTCGCCCACTATGTACGTCCGCTCAGCTTTTTCAGAGCGACACAGACTATTTTAAGATCCGGAAGGGAGAGAGCTGCACCGAGTCTATCACAGAGTGCTATAGCAGCCTGTGGAGTGACTGTGCCATATCATACTGGATACACTGCTAGTTGCATCACTAAAGTCACAGTGAATATTAATCTGTGTAATCCTCAGTCTACTTCACGTCCCAGTTTGCCGAGCCAGGTGAAGTGTGTTTTATAGGATTCAGTGACAGATGTGGAAAAAATTAATTGCAGTAGCTGAGTTTGGACCTGTGGATGGCAGTCTCTACGCACGTTTTTAACACAGTTTGAGGAACTGTAGTACTTTATACTCACCTGCTGGGATCGAGACCCAAATTGTTTACAGTTTACTACTAGATACTAGGGATGTAAATTCAAGTATTCTCCGTGATTGATCTTGAAATGTTAACGATCAATTATCGATTAATCATTTTAAAAAACATAACAATTTTCCATCAAAAACAATCCTAAATGCATTTTTTCCCCCTGAATCAATTTTCCTTCACAACACAGTGTATATAACTGACAGTACTGAATATCTTCGGATCGTCTTGAGGGGTTCAAAATGTTAAACATGCTGAATATCAAAGTGTGGAGCAGGCTCATAATCTCTGCAGACATACAGTCATAATAGTGAAGGCTCAGACTTCAACAAGAGACTGAACCGAACATATTTCAGGCTCACAGTGTCCAGGTTTCTGTCTACTCGTTATTATTAAGAAAAATAATCGACCGTGGTTACACAGGATCTCTGGAAACACACAAGAACAAAAATAGTAAAAAAAAAAACACTGCAAACGTAGCCAGTTTGGTGTCGATGGCCACAAATGAGTCATTAAAGGTCATGACAGGCTCCAAATACAAAGATAACTAAACTATGAAAAAAGTTTTAAAGAACAACGAAGAGAGAGCTGCTGGAACAAGCAGCCACTCGAGAGGCGCTAAGCAACGGAAAGAAGTGTATCCTCCCAGAAGTGCTGGTGGAAGTGGCCGGGTAGAGGAGGGTCTGGGCTTCCCTGCTGAGACTGCTGAGACTGCTGCCCCTGAGACCCGGAGGCAGCAGCAGAGCCCCCGCCAACGTTTGCTCTTACATGTGACCATGAAAACTTCTGCTAACATGTATGATGAGCTTTAAGGTCTAAACTGCACCCGGTCAGTAGGGGGAGCTCTAAATGTCTTGGCATCACTTTTGAGGAGCTGTCATGTTGCCCATCTAGTGTGATGGAGTCCCAGTTTCCACACACACACCAGTCCAAGTTAAAGACCGCTCTGATATCATATATCCTCAACTGAGTAATATGAGTCTGGAGAACCTGATCACAAACTTTGACCCCCATGGGAACAACAATGGAGTGTGTGTGTGCGTGAAGCCTCCAGAGCAGCAGCAGAAACAGGATGTTGCGGGTCAAACGGTGAAATGTGACGCAGTGCTTTGCTTTCTCTCCAGGGACGATCTGAGGAACTCCAATTACCAACCATTAGTTTCTGCCTGCTCCTCTCTGAGATCATTGTTGTCTCTCTGTTTGCTTTCTAAATAGATGTTTGTGTGTGTCGGTCTGTATTCCTATCACTTTGAGGACCACCTTGTGTATTGTTATGTTTGGTTAGGCTGTACTTTGGTGCAAACAGCAGCATCGCACTGAGCTTGTTTCCTTGAATGTGGTGCTTTGGTATCTTTATGGCTCTCTGCGCGTCACACACTGTTGCTTTAATAATACGTTATTAGGGGCGAGGGAATGCAAACCCAGCAGTTTACTTCAATCCTGCTGCCATTTCACATTTTTCCAGCATCTGTTCACAGAGGAACGTTGAACTTAAAGTGGTCACCAGTTAGTTATGTAATCTGCAGCCTTTATATCAAGTGATGAGTTGATTAACTTGCCACCAGATTTATGTGACTGCTGAAAGTAACCAGGATGAGATTTTTTTTCAGAAAATGCAATAAAAAAAATCTGCATATCAATCAATCAATCTTTATTTGTATAGCGCCAAATCACAAAAAATGAGAGACCACTGCTGTGATGCACTGACTGATCAAAATACAGCATCAAACACTACCATGATAACAATTTCTTTATTCTATTTCCATCCTTGGTTGCAGAGGTCATATTTATCCTTGTGTACATAAATAATTTATAGTTTAACAACAAACAAACCAGAACAGCTTGAGCTCTCTGAGCCAGCTGATTCTCTCCTCTGTTGTTTTCAGATCTCAGAGAACCTGGGTAAGATGTACAGCGAAATGATCGTCATGCACGGCTTCGTCCACTGCGACCCGCATCCGGGGAACGTGTTGGTCCGCAAGTGCCCCAAGAGCAGGAAGGCGGAGATTGTCCTGCTCGATCACGGACTCTATCAGGTGGAGAATCTCCAGGCGGCACTAACATAAAGAAAACAGGCCTTGAGTAAATAGGTAGAGCAGCAAACAGTCAAGATTCACATAAAAAATGGGAGGCACACATGTCCACACATGTCCACACATGTCCACACATGTCCACACATGTCCACACATGTCCACACATGTCCACACATGTCCACACACACACACACACGCTTTTAGTGGAGCTACAGGGGGATAAAAGCTTTTTGATAAACAACTCATTTGATGTTGTTTTTTTACAGAGTGCAGCGTGCTCGCTTTGGATTGGTACATCACTGCCTTAATCATACAGACCTATACATGCACTCTCACGCTGCACACACACGCACGCGCACGCACACACACACACACACACACACACACACACACACACACACACACGGACTCTTTTATTGTTAACGTTCCTACAAACAGTTAGACACACCGGCTCAACAGGGTTTTGTTGACTGCTGCTTCGTGTATTCATGAGGAGGAATTATCCCTCCACAATAGCACCAAATTATTCTTAATGACCTCTGATTCCTGCTTTCATTTTGGAAAGTAATGTTAATCTACTCCCCGTATACACACACATATTCAGGTCCAGACTTATAAATTGTGTTTGTGTCTAAAGTGCATCAGGGGGTCAGAGAGTCGAGGACTGAAGCGGTCCAGAGTCGGAACTGTAGAATAAAAAACAGCAATTTAGTTCAGTTTTTCCCCGGTAAGTTCACAGAGTCTATGTGAAGACGCTGAAGCTGGACTCAGGGGTCTGGACTCTGAGCATGGAGGGGGTCTGGATTCTGTGTATACAATAGCTGTTATCCAAAAGAGTCAGAGTATGCAGGAAAAACTGTCGGCTGCTGTGAGTCCTGCAAATACATGATCGATGCAAAACCAGATACTGCTCTCATAAGTTTTATATCTCAGTGTTTCTCGTGTTTTTGAAATGTCCTTAAACACGCTGTAGTGATATTAGTAACACAGAATCACTTCCTCCTCCTGCATGCAGGGTTCCCACGCGTCCTGGAAAACCTGGAAAACCTGGAAAAAATTTGACCAGTTTTCCAGCACTGGAAAACACCTGGAAAATGGGAGAAAAGGTCAAATGTCCTGGAAAATCACATATAGTCCTGGAAAATTATTCCAACATGGCTGCGTGCGACCTGACCCAGTTAACAAAACACATCCCCATTCGTTGAAAGTTGAGTTCACGCTGTGCTGGAAAAGACAGCAACACTGCACAACTTTTTTCACATCTTTTCTCCTTCACTTCATAATCATGCATTCACAGAAAACGGGGGTATATTGTTTAGTTTTATGGTACATGAACCTTGTAGAGTGCTCTTTTGATTCAAAGAGTCTTATATTTAAGTTATAGTGTGACCAGTGGAGTCGGGCAGAGAGCTTGTGGGTCTGTGCCTCACAACTTTCTCTGCAGGCTGAGACCTCAATTACCGTACTCTAGCTCAGTTGTTCTCAAAGTGGGGTCCTGGGGCCCCTGGGGGTCCGTGAACCATAGCGTGGGGGTCCATGAAATCATTTGAATAAATTTCTAATAAATTATAAAATTGTGCTGTGTCATTACAAAACAGCATATACACCATTGTTACCATTGATACCATTTGGTGGCTCGAAGGGATATGTGAGTCTTGCAACTGTTAATTTTCTGAAAGCGTTTAAGATCAATTACTTGAAAAGTATAAATGCTGTCATGTTGAGTCCACAAGGAATGAAATGACCCTCTGTTTTAAAGTATACAAGTGGTATTTACTTGATTCAAATTGAAGTGTTATCTGTTTATCACTATGGTACAGGTCTGAAGTATTTACATTGATACGTTTTACAATACAAATAGTTCCAAGGGAAACTAAGAGTGTAAATGGTCGTAAGCATGTGCTTTAGTGATGGGAAGTTCAGCTCCTTTCAGAGAGCCGGCTCTTTTAACTTGACTCCCAAAGAAGAGCCGGCTCTTTCAACTCCCGAACGGCTCTTAATTTAGGATCTTTTGTAGCCATATATTTTACCTTAACTTTGCAAAGGTTTGTGTGTTGAAAACCCTTTTACGTACAGTGTTTTTTATGAGAAGCCTTATAATTGCCCAATTTTTTGCATTTATTCTATTACAAAACCATCCTCACCCTGATCCTAGGGTTAGGGTTGTGATTAGGGTTAGGGTTAGGGTTAGGGTTGTGATTAGGGTTAGGGTTGAGATTGGGGTTAGGGTTAGGGTTGTGATTAGGGATAGGGTTGTGATTAGGGATAGGGTTAGGGTTGTAATTAGGGTTAGGGTTGTGGTAAGGGTTAGGGTTGTGATTAGGGTTAGGGTTGTAATTAGGGTTAGGGTTGTGGTTAGGGTTAGGGTTGTGATTAGGGTTAGGGTTGTAATTAGGGTTAGGGTTGTGATTAGGGTTAGGGTTGTGGTTAGGGGTTAGGGTTGTGATTAGGGTTAGGGTTGTGATTAGGGATAGGGTTAGGGTTGTGATTAGGGTTAGGGTTGTAATTAGGGTTAGGGTTGTGATTAGGGTTAGGGTTGTGGTTAGGGGTTAGGGTTGTGGATAGGGTTAGGGTTGTGATTAGGGATAGGGCTAGGGTTGTGATTAGGGTTGTGATTAGACCAGATTTCCTCTTAACCCCCTAACACAGATCGGCGTGTGCTGTCATGATAGTGCCGGACTCATAACCAATTGGAGAACGTAGGAGGGGCCGCCCCTTAACCAATCAGGACAGAGGATTGGAGATTAGCTATGATTGGTTGGTCATAACTGGCCGAGGGGAATAATAACATTGCTTGACACAAAGGCATTGGAAAATGCAGAGATTTTGCAATTGTCTCAAATTACTGCACTTACCGATAAGTACCGATGAATACTGATGGGTATTATGACCTTTTCTCCAAACTCAGCAGAAAATAAGCAACGTTGTTTTACACCATTCCTACCAACAGCAGCTTTAAATCGTTTTTGAGAAAAGGCTTGCTTGTATTGCATGCTTTTAATTTGAAGTAAAAATGACGACGCACCGGCTGCCATGACGCATTTCCGGTAACTTCCTCTTTGGCTGAGAGTTTGAACCTTGTGGTTTGAACACATAGCTGAACTTCCAGCTGTCCAGATACGTGTAAGTACATTATGGGAATATTATTAAAAACTTTAATGTGTTTTCTTTAGTAATAGCAGAAGTACATTAAAGGCTGACTACGAGGGGGAGGGGAGGGGAGGGGAGGGCGCAACACAGGCCAGAGAAGCTCGGCTGTTTCAGTGTTAGGGGGTCGTTTTCACAAACATGTGCACCGCGGTCCGGACCCAGAAGCCGTCCCTTACGGACCCGGACCGACAACCAAAACAGAGGGTTCTGATGTAAAGTCTGAGGGGCGCCTCTTTATAACCGGCGCAGCTTTTTTAGTCTTTACGGTAGTTGTTTACCGGCGGAGGAAACGTACGGACCAATCACATGCGTGTTAAACCATCCCTCGTGATACTACTCAGCCAGTCAAATCTGTGAATTCCAGGCATTAAACATTGCGACGATACAGATCTGAAAGATGAGAGAGCTAGAGGCAAGTTACACATGAAAACACGGCAGGAAGAAAAAATAAGATAGCGATAAAGTTAGAGAAAAAAAGGATATAAACAGAGGAGTGGAGCAATACAGACGACTGAGCTGGAGTCAATTTAGAAAATAAAGAACAAATGTCTCTCCATAAAAGAAAAGCGCGCAGCGAAAATAGATCATTTAATTCAGACTGGACAGACTCATTTCTGTTCATACTTACCACTGGAAGCACTAAACCAGCGTATCTCATATGAAACCGTGGCACTTGAAATGTCATTATGAGGGGAAAAAACGAAGGTTTCAACAAACAGACGCACTCAGATCTGAAGTGAGTCCTGAATGACTGGGACCCGTTTGGGAGTTTAGTTTAACACCTCAGAGTGTTTATGGATTTAAGTATGTCATGAGTTATTATTGTTGTTGTTGTTGTTGTTGTTGTTGTTGTTGTTGTTATTATTATTATTGTATTTATTCATTTTTTACTTCAGATTTAAATTGAACAACTTAGTTTTAAAGAAATGTCATGAAAAATAACAGATCAAATGTTACTAGAATGTACGCTTCTTTCAGGGATTTGAATTCATGTTTTTGTTATCTATATATCAATCATTTTGTGTTGTCCATTTTCATAATTAAATTTCCAGCACAAATGGTCACATAAATTATCACCAGAATTCAGGGAATTAAGAGTTAAATCCTCAAAATGTCCTGGGGGAAGACCCCCAGACCCTCCACTTCCTCAACATGTTTAAATGAACCCTAAAAGGTCTAAAAAGGAGGACTATTCTATTTTCCCCAGCCCTGATCATTCTTCTGTTTAATCCTGTGTGATCAAAATAAGTGCACTTGATTAAATGCAAGTGTGATAAGGTCCATGTCATAAAAATCTCTCTCCTGTCAAACACTCAAAGATGGCAGCCCTGGTTTAAATATTTTTTTCAAAAGTTTTTGAATTGCACTGAGTTATTTTAATTTGACAGTCAGGTATTCATGAATGTAGATACAGTTTATCAAACTAAATAGTTAGACATTATTATGTTTTGGACCTTTGCTACAAGAAATTTTCCCTAACTGGACCTCTTGCGATTTTAGTTGAATACCCCTGTCCTATAGGAATCAGCGTGTCTGATGTTCCTGCGAAACTCATAATTCCGGACTTCGTCCTCACAGAATAAACACTATAAATATATTTTTATCTGAAATCCTTGTATGAATACACATATATCACAAAGAGGACTTATGGGGCATTAGTGTGTTAAAAAAAATGATAATCCATATTTTTTGTCAGATGACAAGGGATCTGAAAGGGTAGTAAAATCTGAACCATGATGGGAAAAAGGAAGTGATAGTCAAAGTTTAGACCACTATGACCAGGATGCAACAATTAGAGATTTTGGTAGTATGATTAATAGTCTGAGAAATAACACAGTTTTCTTATTATGCATTCATTAATTTCACATTTTCAACAGTTCAATATTATATTGAGAGTTGTGACATCCTCCATTCCCCCTTGTCTAATTTAATCAAATGAGTCTGACATGTGTTGTGAATGTGTATGTTGTTGTTTTCTTCTCCTAGGGCTCATAAAAGGCTACAGCCAGTGACTCCCCAAGGACTACAGCATGACAGCAGGATCGCCAAAACACCCATGGCCTGTCAATCTGAACTCAGAGGAAGGAGTAAGAATTTATACTTTATAAACTTCTGCTACGTTGGAAAGGCTAGGATTACACACTGCTAAACAGTGAGTTAGAAACTCTTACCCTACAACAGAAAGATAACCTGGATAGCAGCCCAGCAACTTCACAGACAACACAATGAAGTCTGAAGAAATGAGACAAGGTATATGAAATGGTAAAAGATGTGACTGAGGGTGCAACGGATCACAAATCTCTTCGTTCAGAGCAGATCACTTCACAGACGTGATCGGCCCTATGGATCAGCGTTTTGTCCCTTCTAGCTTTTTGAATCATTATCAGACCGATACCAGGATGGGATTGGTGTTTCCCTTTTTAAAAAGTATCTCTTGGCAAGGGTTTGCAAAATTGGAGCAGAAACCAAACAAGTAATTACAATTTTACAAATGATTGATACCCCCATCCTTTTTTATTTTTTTTGCAGTTTCCGCCTGACTCAATGGCACCTACATCTTTGTTGGAGAAGTCCCGAGATGACACTTCGCTAGGTTTCTTGACGAGAAGGTTTGCAGAGAAGCTCAGACAATCCATTGATGGAGTGCTGGATCTTAATCTGGCGGCCCAGGAGTTTAATATTCCAAAGAGACGACTCTATGACATCACCAATGTCCTTGAAGGGATTCAACTCATCAAGAAGAAGTCTAAGAGCCAAATCCAGTGGTTGTAAGTATGAGTCAGTGTTGAAAGGAAAGTGTGCATTTTTAAAAGGGAGCTTGTCTTACATTACACATGTACATTATTGCTGATTTAGCTTTACCATGTCTCTTTGTTTCTTTTATTTTGCATTAGTGCCACTCTTCATAATCGTAGCTAGTCCTCCAGGATTCACAAGTTTATATAGTGCCTGATTTTTAGGCAGCTTTTTAAAAAATGCAGTGAGAGTTGCACTATTCAAAGGCTTTTTTTTTTTTTGTTGTTCAAAGAAGTTGACAATGTTGATTAATTTAGCAAATTCGCTGTAGAATTCAAATGTCTCTGCACAGTTATGCATGAGAGTGTTGATTTCCTGAAAAGAGCTCATCTCTACAGCCAAAATGTGTCACACATTCTAGATTCATTATTATCATGTACCAACAAGCTGATTAAGAAATGGTTATTTTATAAACACACACTCTCATGTTGTCTCAGGAACACTGAAAATAATTTGTTTGGTGTCAAGTTTTAGGGAAAACAGAAATCAGGAAACACACATCAAACCTGACGCTCCTTATGATCAACCTTAGCCCACATGTTGACATGATGATGAATTTCTGAAGTGTTTCTTTCTGACAGAATCCTCTCAGACTTTAGTTCTATTCATAATTAGTTTAACAGGAGAAATAACTAATCATGAAAAGAAATTAACTTTATTATACCTTGACTCTTTATTTTAGTGAATCACATACAAAACCAACTGTTAAAGCTTTCTGTGAAAGTTAGTCTCAGTATTTTGTTTTTAATACTTATGTCAAACACTTTTATCCCTGGTTGTCAAATACAGACTCTGGAAATGGACATATGTTTAAGATCTGTTTCAAGGCATCCCTTAGAGTCTGTTTTAAGGTCTGTCTCTGGTGATGTTAAGTTTGTAGTCCATCTATCGTGTGTCCCATCAGTGAGTGATATTTGATACAGGGACATATCTGTCAGTAAAAAGACGTCCACAAAGGCGTCTTCATGTTTCTATGACCATTACTTCTCCGATTCTTTTCCTCTGACCATTAAAACCGCTCCCCCAAGCAGCAGTAAGAATTTTGTGACGCTCTTTAAGATGATTGACGAACGATAGAGCACTGAGAAAAGACCCTTTTAGAGAACTCAGACGCAGCATCAAAAATGAGTTGAACCTGCCAGACCTCCAGACAACAGCAATATGTTCATTTATAAAAATCAAACAGATACAAAGGGAGAATTTATTTACTGTGTTCTTCAATGTATGGTGTTGTCTCAGTTCATACTTTTAGTCTTTTACATTTATCGTTTGTCATGGTGTTAATCCTGTCTCACTGCTTGAATTTCCCAGGGGCAGTCAAGGGAACATGAAAAAAGATCAAGACAGGACGGCGCTAATTAACGAGGAGATGAAGCTGGATGAGCTTATAAAAAGCTGTGCGTTGCAGCTTCACCAGATGTGTAAAAACCTACAAAGCCAAAGATATCCACAAATACATTCTGTTTGATTTTGGACTGTTGATGTGACCTAAGTTCAGTTTGGTACCCCAAGGTTAGATCATGGTGGGCATTTGAAAAATGACGGCCTGGTTTCAGTTTCAAATGAGTCCCCATGTGGGACCCAGACACCAGTCCAGGTTAATTGTACATTCCTTAACTCTGATGATCACATTTGCATATTTGAGTTACGAGGATATCGGAAGCATACCCAGTTTGGAAGACCAGACTGTGTTTGTGATCAAAGCCCCTGCAGACACAAAACTGGAGGTGCCACACCCAGAAGAGGTACACTTTCAAACACAACAATGTATTTATTTCATTGTATCTCTGTAAAGTCATATGAGGTGAAAAGGGGAGGTTAAATGTATTTTTTGCATTTATTTCCTGCCACATCTTCTAATAACTGTGTTTCCTGCGGGCCTCAGTGTGTAGTGACGTAACCACCCTGTTTGCTACGCATGTGTTCAGAGCTTTCAGGTCCACCTCAGCAGCACAGAGGGGCCAATTGAGGTATTCCTCTGCTCAGATGAGCCCATACCAATGGACGGCCAAGGTGGATCTGTAGTCAGTGGTGGCAACTTAAACTTGTCTGTCAATGACAACAGCTTGGCTCCTTTCTCCCCTCACTCATCTTTTGCCCAGGCGTCTTGTAAAGGTACATATTTATCTTTAAGATCCTTTGTTCCTCCTCAGTCAGGTTGTTTTATATCTCCTAAGACAACTACCATCAGGTTATTTTTAATACAGGACGACTGTGGAAGAAACTGTATTTAAAAACCTGCTTTTTCATTGAATCTTTTCTGTGTCTCCATGATCATTACGTCTTCAGGCAGAGCTTACAATACAAAAGGAATCAGTTGTATCTCCAACGCGCCGTCTGAGATAACCTCATCACCAGTCTCTGCCAGCCCTGTTGGCACAATGAGCATCTCTCACCTCACCTAGGGATGTCAGCAGAATTTTGTCATCTCCAGCCTCCTCTCTAGATGGGAAGGAGAATGCCCTGAGACTGGCTGAGGATGAAGGCATCACTGAACTGGACCAAACATATTGTTCCCTTCTGATTTCAGATTTGAGCTTTTATATTACCACTTGTCTATCCTGGACAACTTGACTGGGAGTAATTATCGCTTAGGGATATGGATATATTGGAGTGGTCTTGTTCTAGCTTTTCTATTCCAAAAGATCAAGTGAAGTCTTTGACACACATATCTGCCGGTACTTGACAGATATCCTTGTCTGGGCTTTGCTGTCTTGACACAGGACTGTATTTAGATGCTTTCAAATGACCTCAATAATCACATTAATAATAGCTTGATCATAAATTGATTTTGACAGAGAAAGAACAAGAGAAGTACAATTTAAGAGCAATAAAAATCCTTTCATGAACCTCAGGGCCTAATTCATGAGAGGATTGTGCTGCTTTGTCATCGTTAAACCTGGGCAGGTGAGCCAAGATGACACTCACGAAGCACACACAAAGGGTTAAATGTTCTACAAACTGCTCTGTTGTTCACATACATTTCAATGAGCCATTATAAAAGCATTTGGACCAAAACAGTCCCTTTTATATGCAAATAACCTCTAATTCACTAACACTGGTGCTAACAGCCTGCAGCAGTTAGTGACATTTTTACCATATGTTAAAAGTTTATGATAGCTGTGCAAGAGCATTAAGAAATGTTGTTACACTTAATCTATATTTTTATGTACTACCCTGCATACAGTGGTGATGTGGCCGTCAGCTCAGTCGCAATCAGACACGCTGTAATTTGAATGGGAAAATGTAGCAAACTCTCCCCCATGTGTAAAAAAAGTTAGGAGCAGCCATGGGAGGTTGTGCTGTGTTATCTGTCCTCTTAGTTTGTTACCAATATTAACAGATTGTTTACCATTAAAAACACTGCATTTTAACACAACTAACTGTTTCAATGTTTTTTGTTAGTTTTAAGAGCACAGTTATGACCTTTTTACATATATATATATATTTGGGGCATTTTTGCCTTTATGACAGGACACATATAGAGAGACAGGAAATGTGGGGAGTAGAGGGTGGGGGAAGACATGCAGCAAATAGTTGCATCGGGGAATCACCTTGCAACCTCTGCAATAAGGACAATAGCCTCTGAGGTATAAATCAGCCTATAAGTGGAGCGCTTAGACCGCTAGGCCACCAGTGCCCCACAAATATGACTTTTTAAAACATTTACAAGTTTGAAAGAGTTACAATTTCGTGTTTTCATTTTCCACATAGCGAAATGGACAGACATTTGTTTAACAGCCCAGTAATTTTTTTTAAGAAGATCACATTCCTCGCTTCTGCAGATCAGCCATGATGATCTTTTCATTTGCTAGGATTATTAAACTATAAAATAGTGTGAGGAAAAAATATTACAAGATAATAAACTTTAAAATTGTACTAAAATAAAAGGAGTTAAGGCATTAGGCCGTTATGATTGAGACTATCAACCTAAATGGTGTAACTTGTGTGGGCAGAATAAAGTCTGATTTAGTGGTGCGTAACCATAGACTGTATTATAAATGTTAATAAAGCTGTGTTTTTAAGCTTACTGTCAGTGGTTGCCATATTGAAAAGCTGACTCAACCAAACTTTGGTCGATCTAGTTTGACGCAAAGCCATGATCATTACAATTAAAATAAATAAATGCTTGAAATATATCACTCTGTGTGTACTGAATCTATATATTAGTTTCACTTTTTGAATTTAACTTTTAGAATAAATAAGCTGGTCCTTGATATTCTGAGAGACAGAGATTGCAAAAGAGAGTGTGTGTGACATTTTTGTTTGTTTTGCTCATAAACTGATGAATTATTATTCAAACCTCACAGTCACTGAGGTGGTCATGGGTCAAATAGGTGGAGTCTACAAGCATGAAATCCAAGTAAATTATACAAGTCATATGATCTTCAGCTAATATAATAAGTTGAGAGATGTTATAGATAAACATTGTTAGTAATAATAGTGATTATAACAGAAAATAATAATAATCAATACAAAATATTTTAAATTGTTTCTGTTACAACACTCTATTAAATATTTAACTCTTTATAATGAATAAATTTACTCCAAACAGATCACTGGATATTTTATTTAGTTATTAATCAACGTATGTGTGATGTGTCAATGGACATATTTCATTCATAGAGTCTATATTATACAAACTCTAAATCTGTATTCATATTGAAAACAAATAATAATGCCTCTGTGATAAACATTAACAGATTAAATAAAACTCCCTGCAGTGTTTTTACAGTTGAATCAAGTTTACTCAAGTCTGAGATATGATTTCATTCATGATGGTTCACTCCTGACTCCAGAAGAGAGACACTAAGTAAAGCAACCCCCTCATTTTCAAATTCAGAATTGAAAGATACTTTTACTTTGAAGGCTTAATACCAGTGTTCCGGTCACCATGTGTGTGTGCGGCCGACTGACACACACACACACCTGAGCCTGAGTCGGTCAGAGCTGCAGTGGCAGCTCACAGAGGATCGATAACCAGCTGATCGGCTCTAAGAGGTGTTCCTGATCACATTTATATTTTTATTTTTATGTATTTATTAAAAACAGACAAGATGAGCTGCGCCTGCGTGGGATTCACCTGCTCCAAACACTCTCTGTGCGCGCTCAACATCCTCTACGTGGTGAGTGACATTTAAACACATATAAAGTGAGTGTGTTGTGTTAACTTAAACAAATTGTGTCTATTGTTTCAGTGTGTGTATGAGTGTGTGCTGAGGTCAGGTGATGAAATATTCAGTCTCAGGTCATGTGATCTGATCTGTGTGTGTGTGTGTGTGTGTGTGTGTGTGTGTGTGTGTGTGTGTGTGTGTGTGTGTGTATTCAATAACCTAAAATAAAACATGTAAACTTCAGCCTGACTCTATGCGGAAATGTTAATTAAATATAATTATTTTTATCATTATAATAATTATTATTACTATTATTATTATTATTGTTATTGTTGCGAATGTTGTTGTTTTTATTGTTACTGATGGTGTTGTTGTTTAGATGTTGTTTTTGATGTTGTTGATAATATAGTTTTAGATGTTTTTGTTAATGTTTGTGTTGAATATAAGAGTTATTGTTTGTTTGAGCTCAAAATAAATAAACAAAAATAAATAAACAAAAATAATACAAAATTCATATGAAACACTGAATAATTTTAAATTTTGAATTTCAGAAACATTGAAACAAAAAAAACATTAACATGTTCGGAGCGGCAGAGAGTAACAGAAAATGTTAATTTACAGTAATTTACTTCATAAATAAAACAAAACACAAGTAAATAAAAAAACATTTAAAAAATGTAAAACATTGAAACAGCATGAAGAAACATAAATTATCATGAATAACAAGACATAAATAGAATATAATACATAAATAACTCCGAGGAACATGTGCTGTCTGACATATGGAGGTGATGAGTTCAGTGTGCGTAGGAAATATCAGAACTAACACTCTCTGTTGTAACTGTAAACCTGTAGTTTGTAAAGATGTCAATAAAGCTGAAATAAAACAACAGAAAACAAAAAAGATGAATCATGTATTTGTTTTCATTTCATATTTGTTTTGTTTATTTTTACATGTTTGTTAAAATTTACTGTAACAAGTTTGTATTTTTTGTTTATGTTAACATGTTCATTTAAATAATACACATTATTAACATGACCTTTAAAATGCATTGTTTTTGTTTACTTGTTTGTTTTTATGTATTGCTTTCGTTAACATGATAGTTTTCAAACTCAGATTTTTATCGAGTTCAGATGAAGGCATCTTGACTTTGACCTCCTGACTCATGCATACTGTTGGCAGCCAATGTCCAAACTCTCTCTCACACACACTCACACACACACACATACATACAAACACAAAAACACACACACACACACACACACACACACACACACACACACACACACACACACACAATGTGTTGATGGCAACACTTCAGGCTGGTTGTGTGTCAGAGTTTAATGACGCAGTAGGCTGATGAATGTTTATTGTTATTAACTTATTGATTATTGGTTGTTGATGACACTGTTTGGTAACTATGTGTGAGTGTGTTCATGTACATTTTGATGTGTGTGAGTGTGTATGGGTATACTGTATATATTTCAATGTGTACATGTATATTTCTACTTCTGTGTGTGTGTGTGTGTGTGTGTGTGTGTGTGTGTGTGTGTGTGTGTGTGTGTGTGTGTGCGTGTGTGTGTGTGTCCTCAGATGGTGAGTCTGCTGCTGATGGGGATGGCAGTTTGGGGGAGCTGGTTTGGTCTGGTCTCTAGTTTCCAGGTGGTGGGGGCAGTGGTGGGGGTCGGGGTGTTCCTCTTTTTGGTGGCTGTTGCTGGACTCATTGGGGCGTTGAAGCATCACCAGGTCCTCCTCTTTTTCGTATCCTTTGCGTGTGTGAGTGTAAGTGTGAGTGTGTGTTTGTATTAAGCAGTAAAGGCCCAGAGCATTGGCTCATGTGTGTCCGCATGTGCGTTTTGTAATAGATGCACACAGGCTGACTCTGTGAATGATACGTGTTCACTTATTCCTCCCCCCTATCAGTCTCTCAGATGTGTGATGGAAAATAACAAACACATGATAATAAATCTGAAGGCTTGGGAAAAGTTGCAACTGAGCAGGTCTGTGGTGAAGTCACGTTACCACAGACTTTCTATGTGACTCCGGAAAATGTGCTCTGTATCAAGGACAGCTGAGGTGAACAGGCTCTATGCACCGCAATTAATCATGTATTTCTGATGAAAGCTCAGTTATTTAAGAAATATTGAATATTCAGAGTAAGAATCAATGAAAGCATAAAACTAAAATTACATCACTGTTTAAAGTGGAAAATAATAACATAAAACACGTAAAATAACATTTAAGATCTAAAATACAGAGAGAGAGAGAATGACTATATGAAGTAAACTTGTGCTAATGATGATTGTTGAGTACCACTCTGTTTTGGAAAATCTGTTTCTACTCTTTTATTTATGAAGTGAAACAAGACCCTGATTGTAGCATCTAGTTTCACACTCAGACCCTGAATACAGCAGCATTCGGTTTCACACACAGACCCTGAACACAGCGTCATTATAACAGACACAGATACACTAGAGGTTTACTACTGTGTGTGTGTGTGTGTGTGTGTGTGTGTGTGTGTGTGTGTGTGTGTGTGTGTGTGTGTGTGTTCTTCCTTAACTGTGTTTCAGTACATGATCGTCCTCTTCATGGTCTTCATCATCCAGTTTTCTGTCTCCAGCGCTTGTTTGGCTATCACAAGTCAGCAGCAGGTGAGTGTATTACATAAGGGCGGAGCCAGGGGCATGCAAGGGGTGGCTATGGGCAGCCCAGTGGGGCCAACCTGAAATTCTAAACCACGATTGGCTTTTTTCCTGTTCAGAGGCAGCACTTGTATTGTAATCAGCACTTAGTTGTGTTAAACATTCTGCTAGCAGCTGCTTTGTTTTTCCTTGTGGAATACTTTATTTCACTTTAAATGGTGAGTTTGTACAAACATTATCTGTTTGAGTCGATTAAATTAAGTTCAGCAGATCTAAATGTTACGACTCTTTATTTTACCTTTCGAAGTTGAAAATTATAAACAAGAATATAACACTGTTATTGATTCTTTTATATCAGAAGTTAAAGTAGATTTGATTAGTAGAGATAACTCTCCCAGGTTTTGGGTAAGCTCCTACACCTGGCCACCCCTACAAAAGCCAGTGCCCCATTTAAAAAAAAAGTCACAGAACCCGATTCACAACCAGAACTAGAGCCAGGACCAGGAGCCTCTGCTCCTGAGATGGTCTGTCATACCTCGGTATCTGCCTTCCCTAACCCTGGCAGAGGAGATTACTAACCAGTCTCATGGAGCTGGTTATCAAACAGAGTTAGTCTGGTTTAGCCTGGTCTGTGTTTCTGCATTGACTCAAAAGGGGCTTTTTAGGGGGGAGATTATCTACCCCTGAACTATATTTAGACCCTGGGTCCAGCAGTCGAAACGCACGTAGTTCAAGTCCCTTGTTCCTCCAGTCGAAAAACGCCTCATGAAGCCCTTGTGAGCACAACGTACTTGTGCATTGGAGTGTCTATGATGCTCTGCAGTACTTCACCTTAACACTAGTAGGCAGTATGAGCTCTATACTCGTCATATTGCCACTTTTGGCATAGGAGATAGAATGTACACTGTATCAGTGTTTCACTGTACATCATCGCTGCGCCTTAGATCTGTAGCTTTGATTTATTCCTAAGGCATGTAAGACAGTTTAAGCATGCATGATTTTATATTTTTATATCTTACAAGAACCAAATTGAAATTTAAAGTCTGATTTAGTCTCCATTGAAGGATTGTGTCAGGAAAGCTTAGTTAATAACTGTTTCACATGTAAAAAAGACCTCTGTGGATAAAACTGTGTGTGTGCGTGTGTGTGCGTGTGTGCGTGTGTGTGCGTGTATGTGTTGTAGGATCAGCTGCTGGAGGTTGGTTGGAATAACTCTCAGAGCACTCAGAGAGACGTGGAGAAAAGTTTAAACTGCTGTGGGTTCAGACAGGTGGACCTCAACAATACCTGTGACGCTGTGAGTACACCTGTTTTATTGGAGTATACCTGCATCATTACAGAGAGTCGATACATGTCTGAGTGATGTCACACCTGTGGAGTGATCTGATAGGATGAGAATTATATATGAGCTGTGAGGAACAAATCTCCATTATCAGCCTAGTCAAAGTTTGTGACTTTGTGAAGAATCAGTGACAGAGGTAGTATGCAGCTCCTGCTGTTACAGGGCGCTGTGAACGCAGCCTGTAAGGACACACAAAGTTTATCACGTTTATCCTCTCTGAGCCACAGAGCTTTACTTTACCATCCTTTGGAGGATGTAACAAGACAAATGGTTTACAACCCCAGTGGTCCCTCTCCCCTTTAGAGTGGAGGATGCAGTGCCCCTGATTTCCAAAAAGAATGTCACATTTTGATTCATCAGACCACAGGACAGTTTTCCACTTCACCTCAGTCCATTTTCAACAAGCTCAGTCCAGAGAAGTCTCCGGTGTTTATAGATCCTGTTTATGGTTTCCTGTTTGCATGGTTCAGTTTTAACCTGCATTAGTGGATGCAGTGATGAACTGTGTTTGCAGACAATGGTTTTAGATGTGATTTTGAGCCCATGCCGTGATTTCCACTGCAGAGTCATGTCTGTTTTTAATGTAGTGCTGCCTGAGGGCCTGAAGATCACGTCCATCCAGTCTTGGTTTTGGTCCTTGTCCCTGTTGTACAGCGATGTCTCCAGACCCTTTGAATCTTTTAATGATATTATGTACTGTAGATGATGAAATCCACTCTTTCTTTGTCATGTTACTCTGAGGAACTTTATTCTCAAACTTTTGAACTATTTGCTCACGCAGTCTCTCACAGAGTGGTGAACCTCTTCCCATCTTTCCTTCTGACAGACTCAGCCTCTCTAGAGTGTCCTTTTTAGACCCAGACATGTGACTAACCTGTTGATCATTGAACTCAAGTCGGGAGATGGTCCTTCAGCTGTTTTTTTAGCATTACAGAACTTTTTAACTGTTTTGATGTCCCTCTACCAACTGTGTGTGTGTGTGTGTGTGTGTGTGTGTGTGTGTGTGTGTGTGTGTGTGTGTGTGTGTGTGTGTGTGTGTGTGTCTCACAGGTATGTTTTCCAAACCATTCATGCGTGCCATGTGCAGAGAAGATCCAGCAGCATGCAGGAGAGGCTCTCCGTTTTGCAGGAGGAGTGGGCCTGTTCTTCAGCTTTTCAGAGGTTAGAATAGCACACACACACTCACACACACACACACACACACACACACACACACAAATAATTGATGTTGAGTGTGTTGTTGGCAATAACAATTGCACTTACAGATGAAGTAACTAAGCGCATGTGTGTATGTGCGTTTGTGCCAGATTGTGGGGGTATGGCTCACATATCATTACAGGAATCAGAAGGACCCCAGGGCCAATCCCAGTGCCTTCCTGTGACCTCCCCCATCCTGACCCTCAAGCTGGACTCGTGTGCATTTAAAGACGCTGCTACCATGTGTATGAGTGTGACTCTCGTGTGTGCGTGTGTGTGTGTGTGTGTGTGTGTGTGTGTGTGTGTGTGTGTGTGTGTGTGTGTGTGTGTGTGTGTGTGTGTGTGTGCGCGTGCGCGTGTGTGTGCATGTGTGTGTGTTTAAATAATGTTGCCCACTCTGGGATCAATAAACCTTGTTGATCGATATAAACTGCCAATATTGTTTTTTTATAAGTATTGTGTGTGTGTGTGTGTGTGTGTGTGTGTGTGTGTGTGTGTGTGTGTGTGTGTGTGTGTGTGTCTATGAATTTTAAACTTCATGGAGAAACAGTGACTCAGCACTCAGAGGTCTGAGATCTTTCATTAATAAAGCTCAGTCATCAGACAGCAATCATAACCAGATTATAATCTGTCATGTGAGGAGGTTTAGGAGGAAGCAGCTTTGAAACCAGCTCAAACACCGATCTGCACTCACACAGTTTAATCCAGTTCAAACCTGTCACACACACAGCTGATTATTCAACAAACCCACAGATTAAACAATAGACACAGAGATCAGCCCACAAACACATTTATATATAAACGTCTCAGTACAGCAATGACGGTAGGGACATGATTAGACATAAATTATATTGCATTCATCCAGCTGGGTAATTCCAGACAAATTCTAGATTTAACCTGTTGAGATCTTCATTTTCATTCATAGGACGTAGAAATCTTACAAATCATAATAACCTTGTTATCATGCAGAACTATTATTTACTTTGCACTAGCTAAAATGTAGTCTGACCAGAGTGAGGAGTCACATTCATTGTACCAGAAGGGGGCATCATCCATCCATCCTTCATCTGTCAATCCATAATCCATCATTCATCAATCCATCCCTCCTTCATCCATCAATCGACCCATCATCCATCCATCATTCCTTAATCCACGCATCAATAGACCCATCATCCATCCATCTACCAATAGACCCATCATCCATCCATCAATCGACCCATCATCCATCCATCATTCGGACCAACATCCATCCATCATTTCTTAATCCACCAATCATCCATCCATCCATCAATAGACCCATCATCCATCCATCCATCAATAGACCCATCATCCATCCATCCATCAATAGACCCATCATCCATCCATCCATCAATAAACCCATCATCCATCCTTCATTCGGACCAACATCCATCCATCATTCCTTAATCCACCCATCAACCATCTATCCATCAATAGACCCATCATCCATCCATCAATCCATCCATCTATCCATCCATCAATCCACCCATCTTTCCGTCCATCAATCCATCCATCCATCCATCCATCCATCCATCCATCCATCCATCCATCCATCCATCCATCCATCAATCCACCCCTCCATCCATCAATCCACCCCTCCATCCATCAATCCATCCTTCATCCACCCACAGACATTACTCTTTGCACACAAGAGATTAGTCATGGAGTTCCACAAGGGTCCTTACTAGACCAATTCCTTTCACTTTATATATATTTCCTTTAGTATCATGAGGAAACATATGCCTCCTCTGTAGCATCATGAGTGAACAGCTTATATTTGTTCCTCTAGGTAGTATCATGTGGAAACATCCAGAAACCAATCATCTAACTAAACTAGAAGCATATCTCAAAGATATAAAGGCCTGGATGAGCAGAAAGTTCTGGATTAAGATGAGATCAGAATGAGTCCTGTCTGTGAGATGGGACTGGATCTTGTCCTGTCTTGATGTTGGGTCTTTGTTAATAATATAACACACACACACACACACACACACACACACACACACACACACACACACACACACACACACACACACACACACATACATTGATGAAGTTATCTCTGGCTTCAGTCTGCAGACCGATCAGGTAACACCAGAACAACAAACTGATTGTTTTTCCTGCCTGGTGTGTTTCCCAGAATGCTTTGCAGCTGAGCAGACTGAGGGACCTTTATTCAGAGTTTATCCCTCTCAGGTGAGCTCACCTGAATGTAAAAAAATATGTAAAACCTGTGACTGCATAAATTCATGCAAAGCCTCAGAAGTGTAGATAAGATAAGATAAGATACTCCTTTATTTGTCCCGCAGCGTGGAAATTCATGGAGTTACAGCAGCAAACAAGAAGGTGTACAGTACACAAATTACAACAAGAAATTTAATAACTGAGTCTTAAGTAGTCCAAACTGAATAGAAACATTTACTTTGTTTGTGGACAACACAAACAACACTGATTTGAAGAGACAGTCATGTTTTAACCTGGTACTGTGTTTCTACCTGTCAAGTAATAACAGTCATGTGACTGAGAATGAGCTGTGTGTTCAACAGGAAACTTTATTAACACCTTGCTGCTCTGGATGCAGAGAGGCTGCAGAGAGGCTGCAGATCATCCACTTATTATTCTGTTATTATAAGTATATTGTCACAGTTATTATTAAATACTGACCAACTCCCAACCCCGAGAGGAACCTGACTCATTGATAATAACCCAGTTAACTATACTAGGTGTTTGTGTGTTAATGTTTTCATCAGATATTGTGCCACATGATGACTTATTTATAGTTACAATTACTGTGTCATTATGAGTAAGACCAATGGGTGAACTCTGACCAAGCTGCTCTCAGTTATTATTACTGAGTTATTGTGACAGACTTTATAAAAATGAGTTACTATTACTGAGTTATTGTAGGTGTTTATGAGTTATAATGACTGAGTTAACACTACAGAGTGAATATAACTGAGTCATGGTTAATGTGAGTTCCTGTGTTTTCTGATGACTGGGTAATGGACTTAGTTCTATGACTTACTATGACTAAGTTTAATGAGTCACATGACTTTTATAATAGAGCCATTATGAAAGAATAATTGGAACTTCTTTATCATTGAAGACTGATTATTAAGCTTGATTTTTACCACATTCGATAAACCTCCATTCTCCTCTAATATCACACATATATAGATATGATATGATATATTTTAATATACTATATTATGTTGTATTATATCATAATAAATTATATTATATTATAATATATTATATTGTATTGCATTGTATTGCATTGTATTGTATTGTATTATATAATATAATATCTTTATAGTTTACTTTGTTTCATCGTATCATATTTTCATATAATAGTATATTGTCTATAGCTTTTACTATTCATTCTCCATATATATATATATATATATATATATGTACATATACATTTTTATATATATTTATATGAATATATATTTACATATAACATATAAATACTGTACCATAAATACAGTACTGCATAGTAACATGACGGAGTATCATACTGCATTATATACCATAATACAATCTGCAGTTTACCAAAGTGTTACTGCATTGTGTCTTAAGCCACTTTCTGTTGCACCTTTATCCATAATTTCTTTACAATGCACCTTATGTTAATGTCTGTTTCATACCTCTGAGGATCAATAAAGTCTGATTTTTGTTACCAATGTCTGTGGTAAAACAAACAGTTAACACAATAAGGTCATCAGGCTGTAAGAACAGGTCAGTATTTATTGAAAAGACACTCTGGATAACAACAACGATGACACAGACAGGAAACAATGATGATGAAGATGAGAAACGATCCAGTGCTTCGTGCTGCAGCTTTGGACTGACAGCATGTTCTCCGTTCCTCCAGCCAATCACAGCTCCTGCTTCAGCAGCTTCTTCGCCTTCTGCATGTTCGCTAGCACTATGGGAGAGGAGCAACACAACACCACCATTACATCACTCATCACATAACTCATGACAACATTATGACATCTTCTGAACTTTCACTGAGGGGAAGGAGCAACACAACGTCATCATCACAGCACTCATCACATCAAGAGTTCTTCATGACATCACTCACAGGTCTTTTCATCCTGGGTTTCATAGGCGTACATGCGGTTACCATAGAGACCAGTAATATCGGCCCTCACAGTCATGGAGGGATCTGAGGATATGAAGGGGTTAAAGGTCATCAGAGATTTACATGCTTAACATAAACTGTCTAATTTCTGTTAGCTGGTGTCGCTTGTTAGTAGCCTATTTCAGCTGATGCTAGCTAATGTTTGCTAATGCTAGCACATGCTAGTTGATGTTATTTAATGTTACCTTATATTAGCTCACATGAACTTATGATAGATAACATTAGATGACGTGACCTCAGATTCTGCAATGTTAGCTAACAGGTTAACTGCGTCATTACAAATAGTCCTATTTATAGTTTTTATAAGCACCATGCTAGCCCATGCTAATAGCACAACAATAGTCTAAACTTTCAGCATGATAGTGTAATAGCTATGTGTGGCCTCATGGGGCTTCCCAAAACCGAAACCTAATCATACTTGCGAACAGAGGTTAAAGGCCAGCTGATCAGTTTGGAAGGAGAAATCAGGAAATGTACTGATCGATTCCTTACCCACAAAGAGGATCCTGGGAACGTAGGGACCATCGGGTGCCAGGTGTTTATCTGTGGTTTCATACTGATGACACACACAAAGCCATCATCAAATCACATCACAGACTTTCCCTCAAACCCATTAACACAATTACAACACAGTTAGAGCATTTCTGTCTGCCTGCAGGTACTCTCTCCTGTCCGTGACAACACACCAGTGTACTCTCAGACAGTTACACATGAAGACGGTTTGATGTTTGTTTTAACCTACGAACAAACATACTGATGATGACTCCTCCTCAACACAAACTATCTTCACACCTGAATATTCAAACACTCACACTCGCTCAATCACATTAACTTTAACCCGAGATCAAAATGTTTACTGCAACAGGAGGACACATATTAACAGAAAAACAAAAAAACAAACACAATCTCTCCTCTGACAGCAGAAGATCTGAACTCACCACCAGGTTCAGGACAATGAAATCTTCGTCCAGAGTCTTCTGGATTTCATAGTTGTTGGCGAAGACTTTCTTCAGCGCTGCAGAATAACACACAGGTGTGAATGGGATGTCACACAAGTGAAACATTGCACAGGTGTAGGGGGGCCTTCACATTTTCCTCTATAAGTCACAAACTACTTAAAATACACCTGTTATCTTTTTATGTAAGAATCATGTATGTGTGCCCCGCTTTATGAAGCTGCTGCTGTCTTTGAGTTCTGAAGGACCTTTATACCTGAAATCATCAATATACCTGACAAAAACTTTATACCTAATCCCTTCACACCTGAACTTACCTTTACACCTACATCACCTTTGTGTTTCAACCCTCCGCTTTGTGAAGTGATCCCTCCCCCCAGTGAGAACCCTACTGAACATGTGCAGAGTCAGTGTAGTATCTATATCCTTTTTCTTGTTGGAGATATGGAGTGTGTCACCTGTCTCCCCTATTCTGACATGGATCAGGCAGAGGCTCAGACTCACCTTTGCTGTGAGGACAGTCCTCCAGGTGAAACAGAACCAACAGAGGCTTGTTCCTAAAAATAAAAAACAGTCCAACATCAGATCAACGAACACCTGAGCCTCAATCCCACCTGTGCAGTCAGACTTACCTTGACCTGGACCAGTACAGAGCCTCCTCATACGTTTGAGCCCAGATGAGCTGATCCCCCCATCCTGCAGACACACATACACACACAGTTACTGTCTGCTGTGTCTCTGGATTATGTAATGAATAATGAAAGGTAAATCTCAGGTGAGTCACAGACCTCGCGACAGGGTTTGGGGTGACCTCTTCCCACTCTTGGGAAAGTATTGTTTGGAGGTGGCGAAGGCGGTGAAAACGGCCCCGAGGACGAGGAGGATGGACAGCACACCTCTGATCATCTCTGCAGATAGACTGGAGCAAGTGAAACAGGTGAGACACGCAGGTATAACAGTTTCCAACAGTTCGAGTTAAAATAAGTGAGTAGTACGGTGGCCTCCAAGGAAACACCCTGTATCCTGTTTCTTACCTGTTCCTGGCTCAGGTGAAAGTGAAGGTGGACTGCAGCTCTGAGATCTGCTGTACCTGCACTCTCACCTGTCGGTATTTAAACACCTGTCCCCTGTGGCCCCGCCTCCTCCTTCCCCTGCTCTCTAGGCCACGAGGACTTAGACTCTTAAAAAAAAAACTATTTAGAAACCTCTCAATGTAAGTGTGTGTGTGTGTGTGTGTGTGTGTGTGTGTGTGTGTGTGTGTGTGTGTATATGTGTGTGTGTGTGTGTGTGTGTGTTTATTTGTGTGTGTGTGTGTGTGTGTGTGTGTGTGTGTGTGTGTGTGTGTGTGTGTGTGTAATAAAATAATTTTAACATGAAAGGCTTTGACACAAAGAACTCTCTAAATCAGCTCACCTTTCCTGTCACTGAGCTTGTTCTGTATGAGTTTAGTTTATTAGTTTATCATACAACAACCAAACACGCCACACACCTTTAAAAAAGAGGCGATACTCAAACAACTGAAACCAATTTAAGGCTGTGCTATAGAGGCCATATAAAGGTTTCATCTGTGATCACATGACTGGTCTGCCTCGAGACATGATTAAATTTTGGTTTTAAATTTTGGAGTGTGTGCGGTCTCTGATAACTTTGTTCAAGTTCCTGCAGCTCTGACTGAATTTGCAGAAGAGTTGCTTCCTGTTTAAGGTGCCTGTTGGAACTGTTTCAGGTGTTTCTATGCGCTCATGTCAGAGAGAGGACACACCCGTTCTCCTCAGTGTTTCTCACTTTATTCATATATTTGATTATTTTCACATTTTATGTTTCAAATGTATTATTTTGAACAGTTTAATTTAACGATTGTGTGTGTGTGTTACAGGCCCAGGCTCAGGTGTGTATGTGTGTCTGGCTTGGGTCCAAGGACAGGTCAACCTTACCTGGATGAGAGAGTCAGGAGGATGATTGGTCTCTCTGTGATTGGCTCTGGAGTCTCACCTGTAAAGTCAACATGCTGACTCAGAGGAGGATGTTTGAGTACTCACAGACTCTCTCTGTGTGGTAAAAAGGTTCTAATGATTTTATGATATTTATATTTAAACTGGTTTATAAACTTCAGATTAAAGTACCTGGGATAATTCATGCGTAGTTCAGGGTTCAAAGGGACTTTTATTTTAAAGGGTCTCAGTCCTCTCAGAGACTCTCTTAAACAGAGCTGTGAATAACAAGATAATCATGAATACCATAAGAACATGTTCATAACTGATTATTTAATATAATTAAACCATGTTGATTGCCTCATGAATGAATAAGTGCAGTTCTTAGGACCAATGAAGGCTCATTCCTTGAGATCTGGACTCCTTTCCTGGATTATTTACCTTCAGATATCAAACATACACTGTTGAAAGATCAGTACCCTTCAGAGTAGAAGAAAACTGCGTAGTACTACATAAGGGATGACGCATCCAACATCACTTTTCAGCATTCTTTGTAGATGGGAGTTGGAGGACGACTTATGTTGTGCTAATACTTGTGTTTTTTTCTGCTTTTTGTTTGTTTCTTTGTTTGTTTTGTTTTTGTTTTGCTAATCTTACTTTCTTACATGTGTCATGTTGTTTTGAGTCAAAGGTATATTATTATTGTTGTTATTTAATTTATGTATTAATTTTTCTTTTCTATGCTTGAGGGAAGGAGTGACAGTAAATATATTTGTCTGGTCTGCATTGTACACAAAGTAAGCCTTGAATTTTGTTGTTTTGTTCTGAAAATGATAAAAACGTACCTATAAAAAAACATGTTAATAACTTTGAGTGACTCTTTCATTTTTTAAACAACATAAACCATAATAAAATAACTGTGGTTGAGACTTGAATTATCTTAACCACAGAAACAATGTTAATAATTGTGATAGACTCTTTAAATGTTCAAATCATATAAAACATGTTAATGACTGTGATTAATTATTTAAATAGATGGACCTTATGTAAACCATGTCAGCTCAGCCTCTTTAATGAGAAACCAGAGCAGAAGCTCGATTATCATCCTCTGAGGTCACCTCTCCTTCATCATTTTAGAAAGTTTTCAACACTTTGTTGTACCCTCAGAAGCCCGATCATTCAGCAGTCTCCTCAGACAGAGTCCCTCTGCCTGCAGCGCACTAATCACCTGTTCGGGTTTGTGAGCTATGACCAACCCAACTTTTAAAATAAAAGTGCATCCACTGTGAAGAGGTCAGTGGCCACTGATCCGGACACAGAGGGGGTCAATTCCCCCTTACTTAAAACCAAAATGTATAAACTTTATTATTATTAATTATTTATAAACATTAGTATTATTACTAATTTATAAACTTTGTTTTAATTTTTAATTCATACATTTATTTTTAGAAGTAATTTATGAAGATTATTATTTTCAATTTCTAATTGTATCATTATTAATAGTTATGAACTTTCCTATTATTATACATTTTAAAGTTCATTATTATTCATTTCTTACTTATAAATGTCATCGTCTTATTATTATTATTATTATTATTATTATTATTATTATTAATAATAATATTAATATTAATCCTTAATGAACTGATTATTTTCATTCACAAACAAACTTTCCCCCTTTACTATATAAACTCAGGGACCTTATTGAAGATCAGGACAGTGAGAGTTTTACACGCTTGCCACCCCCACACTGAGACCGTTGGCACAGGTACCTGTCTGAACAAACGGACAAGGTACTATTGTGCATCGTCAGTTTGTTCTTTCTCTGTACATTAAACAGTGTTTGTGTGTGTGAGTGTGTGAATGTTGGTCTGTAAGCAGGATGTGGAGTTTAATGCTGAGCTGTCGTTACTCTCCTTGCTTTACTTCAGTCCAGTTATTGTTTCTGTGTATTTAGGTGTGTGTGAGTGTGTGTGTGTGTGTGTGTGTTCTGTTTCAATATTTACAGAGGAGGGCGGGTGAAAGGCCGCTCCTTTTAACACTTTACATTCAGCAGCTGCACTCAGCTCCGCCCTGATTACACGGATACACACACATACACACACACGCACGCACACACAAACACCGTCTAAAGAGGATGCGACCTCCTGTTTCAGAGAGAGACCATGCACACCTGAACCCACCTGAGAAGAAGCTGTGGTGACTAATATTCAGTCATGTATTTAATAACAACGAATGAAAATAAGTCAGTAAGGATGACTTTGATGAAAGAACACGTACATATTTTAATTTAGTTGAAGTTTATTTAAAGCAGCAGACTGAGGGTTTAGTAACACCTGGTGGTGAGTTAGCAGATTACAGGTCAGACTGTGGAGATGAGGGTGATGGTTCTTTGTAACCTGAGCTGTAAACTACGTAGGCCCTGAAGGACAAAACACATTTACAAAAGATGAAACAATTTTACAAAGTTGGAGAAAAATTTACATTTTGGTAAACATTTTTACATTTTATAAAACAAAATTACATCAGCAAAACACTTTTACCAAGGCCAAAACACATTTACATTTAAGAAAACAAATTTACAAAAGATGAAACACTTTTACAAAGTTGGAGACAAATTTACAAACAAGGGAACACCTTTACTGTTGAGTCTGACTCCTTTTAGCCTGACCCCGTTTAGCCTGAGGCTATGTGGTCTGAGGCCGTTTCATCTGAATTCTGACACTTGATGAATGTTTTGCAGAGACATGACGGAGCTTTTCCAGAGATATGATGCTTTTTCATCTGAGGTCTGACACCTCACTCTAAGACCCGAGGATGTCCTAATATGTAAACCATGTCGTTCCATTTGGTTTCTCCCCATCAAAACAAATTAAATAACCCCTCACTCCAACACTTCCGGATCACTTCCAGTATTTGGTACATTCCCCTTCCATAAAAATGAAATGTTAATTTGTTTCAGAAATGGTAAAAGTGTTCCGTCGTTTGTAAAATTGTCTCCAACTTTGTAAAAGTGTTTCATCTTTTGTAAATTCTTTTTGTCCATCAGGGCCACCGTAGTAATCTGAGGTTGTTCAGCTCACATCTGCTGTTACATCAGTTCATCATCCCATAATTCATACTTCATATTTGTATCTTGTTTGCAGTTTGTTTCAGGGTCTGTCACTTACATGTACATGGTCAGACCTTACAGTAGGGTGGTAGCAGCCCCCCTTTTATTCTTTATTCTTTAATTGGATCCCCATTAGGTTCCACAATGTAGTTGCTAGTCTTCCTAGGGTCCACACATAACAATAAAAAACTGTAATTTACAATCACAATTCAAAACATCTTAAGATATATAATAAAATATTGCTGAATGTGAAATAAGTCATAGCAACGCTGAGAAAAATAATCTAAAAGAGAAATAGAAAATAAGACAAAAGGATACAGAAACAGGCTGAAGATCACAACAGATAATAATTAAATCTACCTCAAGCTTAAAACAAATCTTTGGATGACTTTTTAAAAATAAATTTTGACCTTGAGTTTTCTGTTTGTGATGGGAAGCATATTCCAGGCAGTAAATCCTCTATATAAAACAGTTTGCATCAAGGAATTTGTCCCTGGGCTTGGTAAGATCAGGAGCTCTGAACTCACTTGACGCGTAGTGTGCTTGTGGCACGGAGCTATGTACACCAGCTTTTCTTGAAAAAAGTTGTTTTTGCATGAAGTTCAGGGTATTGGTTTTTATTTTTTCCTCCACAGTCAGCTAATGTAACTGATTGTGCATCTCACAGACGTTGGTTTGGAAAGTGCAATGTAACGCTAATCTAGCAGCTCTGGCAGCTAATATGTGAATCTGTCATTATTCTGAGCAGGTAAATAAATGCAAGCCGACTGACGGAGAAGAACAGATTTCCCCGAGAGGAGAATCACAGAGTTTAAACATTTATGGACTATGTTTTTGACTTTGTGAGAGGCCATAACCAGGACAACCTCAGGGTTTAAAATCTTACTGTATTATCACACGTTTTATCATGTATCCCATGTACATTATTCACCCTGCATGATCAGCATTATTTTGTGTATTCCATATTCATAGTGAAATGTAATCTGTGTTTGATTCTTCAGTCATTATAAAGTGTTTAATATTTCAGATAGTCTGATTTCATGTGTTCAATAATCAGATTTAAAAAATCCACCGCAGCACTGTTCTTATATTTAACATTTATTGATGACACTGTGTACAAAACAACTGAAATATGTATAAATGAGTTTCTGTATTTTACAAACATTTCATACTGACAATAAACTGAACGTCTTCCAGTGCCGGCGCGCTGAGAATGTTCCAGGATATAAAAAATAAAAATAGAAAAAAAACATGGAGGAGAAACAGGAAGTTTAGGAAGTCCCAACAAGAAGCAGCTCAAAGTTTTCACAGAAAACAAACTGACTTCAGAGCAGCTCACCTTCAACACTGCATACACATCATATACACACCTGCAGGTCTGATTGTCAGGTAACACAGCTGATCATGTGCGCACACACACACACACACACACACACACACACACACACACACACACACACACACACACACACACACACACACACACACGGAGCTGTGATCATAGACAGTATAAAGGAGGTTAATGAAGCCTTTCTTTCAAATGCCATGATTTTAACCTGCATCCTCTCTGACGTGAATTCAGTCTGATTGTAAAGCAGTCTGTGAGAAAGTGGTCCTCCTTCTCAGCTGAATTATTCCCTCTGCAAACCCATTCCTAATGAGTTCATTGTCTCTATCTCTGGTTTCAAGTCTTCTTTGTTCTATGCTCATTTAGTAAATCATGGTCCCATTCAGAGTCACAGAGACCAGGAAGCAGGGGAGGAGTTAGACAGGGGACACTTCACAGAGTATCCAGCCTCACCTCCAAATATGGTAAAAAAACAAGAATGATAAAAAATAAAAACATGGCAAACTGAAGGTTTCTAAACAGATACCCCCATCGTGATGTCACTAAGGCCACGCCCACTCCTAGTATAAATCTCACTCTCTCACTCTCACTCTCACACACACACACAACCAGCTGCTGTCATATAATAACAGCCAGGTATTCTTCCACTTCTTCAGTCAGCAGAGTTTTAACTGGCTTTCACTTGGCAGGTGTGATGGTGTGTATCAGGTGTGTATCATACCTGGCAGGTGTTATCAGTGTGTTCTCTGTATAAAGTGCTTCATGTGTATAATGAAGAGAACTAGGTGTGACTGATGAAGAAACAAAAACGATGATCAGGTGTACTGCACTGTTAAAAATGATCACTGTAAAAAAGACCATCTTCTGTCAGATGACATCACCACAACATCACAGTCCTCTGAGTGTCCTCAGGCTGAAGTGCCCCCTAGTGTCCGTGCTGGGGATGCTGGTTGTGGGGGGGGTGGTTGGGGGGGTGGTTGGGGGGCAGTGGAGGTCCGTTCACTCCCGGATGATAAAACGCACATTTACTCTCATACCTGCAGCTTCCCTTCATCATGAAGTGACGACATACCGGTCTCTGAGACATGTCTGAAAACAAACACATCACACTGATTAAACACACGCACAGCTTTGATTGATAATGGGACTTCTTTAAAATGACTGTTTTTAATGTAAATTGGTTTGAAATGTGTTTACTTCCTTAAATTAGTCTTTGATTGAATGGACTTTGGTTTTTAAATGTTGATAGGATAACAGACTAACATTTTAGAGTAAATAATTTCTTCTTTACGTACCATTGATGTTGTTGTGTCCTCCTCGAGGTCCACCTCGTCCACGCCCCCTGAAGCCAGGTTCTCCACCCCGGCCACGCCCTCCTCTGTGGAAGTGCCCTCCCCTATGTGGCCCTCCCCTCATGGACTCGTCTCCCCAGTAGTTCCCATTGTCTCCACGGCCCTGGCCTGGTGGGGGCCCCATCATGCGGGGGCCCCCGGCATTAAACGGGGGTCCATGGGCATGTGGCGGCGGAGGATGGTTGAAACGGGGTCCTCCGGGGGGATTGTTGGGGGGGTAGCCCCCATTCATTGGCATCTGCATGTGCATGTTCATGTTCATGTTGTTCATGTTGTTCATACCCGGACCATGACCCAGCAGACCCGGGTTCACTGCAGAGGCAAAACCACACCAGGTTATGTTAAGACACTGTTATGACATCAAACAGTCACAGAGCAATTATTCTGTTTGTAATTGGCTGGAGCTAAACTTAAACATCCTGAGGTGGGGAGATTTACCTGGAGGGGGTCCTGACGGGTTCTGGTTCTGGTTCTGGCTCTGCTGCAGGGAACCCAGCAGCTGTTTGATCTTGTCTGAGAAGTCGGGCTGTTTGATCATATCCTCAGTGGACTGACTGCCTGATGCCCCCTGAGGATAAAATCACACAATGTTAAACACACACAAACACACATACACCTTATTACACACACATTAATCGCAAACACAGATTTTATCACACATACACAGCTCTTTACAAAGTTACAAACTAAACACTCTGCTGCTCTGATCAATAAGCAACAAGAAAACCAAAAAACTGATTACAAAATTGATGACAACATTATTTACAACAACAACGGCAGCAGCAGTTGTAAAAATGAAAATAACAACAACAACAATTATAATTAAGTACCATGATTGAGGTTAGCAGCTCCTGCACGTTGACAGACGGGGCAGTGGGTTGGTTGGTGGGGGTGTTCGTCTGTGGGCTCCTGTTGTTGTTCAGGTTCATGAGGTTGGCGAGGACGGGGGGCAGCTTGGAGCTCTCAGTCAGGTTGGACCCTCCAACCTGTGAGGAGGAGGAGTCCATGGGCTCCACGTAGCCTTCATCCGTCATTGACGAGTCCTGAGACAGACACAGAGATCAGAACATTCAACCTCACACACATCTTTAGGAAGGGTTGAATCAAGATGTCTATGTCTGTGTCCGTGTCCGTGTCCGTGTGTGTGTGTGTGTGTGTGTGTGTGTGCGCGTGTGTAAGGACTTACCTCATCCAGGGGGATCAGGCGGGGGGGCATGGGCTCATATGGCTCTGGGTCTGGTTCATGAGGACTGTCAGGAACACTATGGGACAGGAAGTAACATCATCAGCACACAGACAGATGTTTATCATTGTAACAAGTAAACCAGGAGGTCTATAACTGTTGTATTAAAGGTTATGCATGTTCAAAAATCATAATGATTACATTCATAATAATAATCTCATGTCATCATCATCATTATCATCATCATCATCATCCCACCTCTCCTTGTTGAGGAAGATCTCCTGCAGTATTCCCATCTCTCGATCTCTCTGCGTCAGTTTCTCCGTGCTGTTCGCCCCCGTGGTCACCAGGCTACCGGTCAGGGTGAGGGGCCTCGGGGGGCTCCAGGGGACCCTCTCCTCCATGGTGTCATGAGAGAGACGCCGGGCCATCTCAAATGTCTGCCGGTCCATCATCAGCTCCCTCTTAGCCGCCTCTCCAAAGTCCTTTATCTTGTTCACATTCACTGTGAAGAAAAGCAGGGAAATTTTGTTAATAATCCGTGTATATATGTACAGTTACTAACCAACAACCCGTCAGTGCTGTGATGTCTGACGGTCAGTGAATGCCTCTCACCCCTCTCCGTCTCGTCCAGGTCGAAGTAGAAATAATGTTTGAGCTGCTCCTCCTCGGCCCAGTGAACAGTCTTCTTCTTCTTCCCTTTCTTTGTCAGGTTCTCCTCTTCCCCCCGAGGCTCCGACAGAGCGTTTGGCTTCTCACCTGGTGACACAGGTAACAGGTGACAGGTGAGTCAGGACAGGTAACACTCTCACAGACACACAGGTAACACTTTCTCAGACAGACAAGTAACAGGTGGGGTACTCACCATTCTCTGAGGTCTCTGGGTCCTCAGAAGGGACAGGGGTCCCGGGCTGCTCCACGTCCTGGTTGTCTTCAGGTGTGTTTGAGGAGGCGGCCTCAGGAGAGGAGGGTTTCACAGCAGAAGAAGAATAAGAGGCAGGCTTACCGTCGAAGGGATTCATCTGAGGACAAACAGGAAGCACAGAGACTGTGATTATATGGTAATAAGATACTTTTCATTCTGATGATATGATGTGTGCACATGATGAGACTAATTAGTTACTGATCTCCCTGTTTGAGGACACCTGGTCACCATGACGACAGAGTGGTCAGGTGTAAACCTGTCTAGTGATTCAAGTCAAGCAAACACTTGATCTGATGACAGAGGAGATCCAGAGACTTGAAGCTGATCAGGTCACAGTATAATACCTGTTCGTAAATACTCTTTGCTGAGCCCTAAACCCTGAGCCCTAAACCCTGAGCCCTAAACCCTGAGCCCCTCTTGACTTAATTGACGTCACCTGTAAAGTGATTTAGGGCGCGAGGCAGTAAGGGCTCAAAACTGTAGAACTGGGAGTGGGACAGCACTTAGCAACTTCTCACGTAACCTGCTTGACGTCACGTAGCTCACCTTAGAGGCATTAGGCATTTTTATTGCACAATTTTTACTTTTCCCAAATTTAAGTGAATGACTGACTGCCATGTGATCCAGGCTGAGAAAGACTGCTTAACCACAACATTTAAAATATACAAATATATAAATCATACTAGATATACACGCATATATGTGAAGATACATAGATTTATGCTGATTCATCTTGTTCTCCACAATTAAACATACAGGCAAACTTTTTTTAAAAACCAACATTGGTTGCACCTTCCTGCTTCTTTTATAGTGTAACACTTTTTTTAATTTCATGTTACAGTGTTCGTTTACCCTTCCATACTCGAGGGCTTCACCTGGGAATCCTGTATTTCACGTCACAATGCTTTGAACTATGAGTAAGCCCCTCACACTAAGACTGTTTCTGAAACGGCCTGCTACATACTACTTACTAATGTAGTAGGCAGTAGGTATTGCCTACTACATACTGCTTTTGAATTTAGTATGTAGTATGGCTGTTCTGTTCGATCTGTGTTGCAGTATGCTGGGTCAGACGTCGCTGGATTTCCGGTTTCGGAAAGCAGAATCAAACAATGGCGAAGCCGATAGAGAACCTGCTTCTTTAGCATCACTTATGATTTAAAAAGTTAGGAAGTGGTTTCTATGTACTTCAATAACTTCCACAGCACCCAAAACACGGATTTCCTCCCGTCAACAAAGAAGGAAAAAGAAAAAGCAGTGCTGTGCATTATGGGAAACAGTACCCGAGGCAGACTGGTCCGATGCATACTAGGAAATCTTCCCGAATCAGTAGACATCCGGTGAGTTTTGGCATACTGGAGATTTTGCTCTTGATCACATACTACATACTGAATTCTGGCCAAATCAGTACGTACTGCTAGTATAGTAGGTGGTTTTGGAAACAGCCCAAGTCTGCAAAAACGCCCACGAACAGAAAGGGGGCATAAAGGGCTCTAAACAGCTTTAGCGGGAACGCGCCTCAAAGTCAGTGAGTGTGGATATTGAGATTGGGCCATAGAATCACTGCAGGTTCACCCATCCACAGAACACCTGTGTGGTCTAAGCACATCTCTGAACATAGTTTAAAAGTTTACGCGGAGGGGCATCCTATTGGACTATAAATAGAGAGGTGTGTGTGTGTGTGTGTGTGTGTGTGTGTGTGTGTGTGTGTGTGTGTGTGTGTGTGTGTGTGTGTTTGTGGGTGTGTGTGATTGTGACTGTGTGTGATTGTGTCTGTGTGTGATTGTGTCTGTGTGTGATTGTGACTGCGTGTGTGTCAGCACCTTGTTGGAGGTGGGGGAGACGGCCTTGGTCCCAGGGGGAGCACCTGGTCCAGATTTCTTCTTCTTGATCTTGATCCCTGGTACAGGTGCCGAGTTCAAAGCATCCAGGAAGCCAGTGCACTCGATCGCTGTGGGGAGGAGGAGCACATTACATCTCTCTGACATGTTTAACTAAAGGTTTAAGTGTGTGTGTGTGTGTGTATGTGTGTGTGTGTGTGTGTGTGTGTGTGTGCGTGTGTGTGTGTGTGTGTGTGTGTGTGTGTGTGAACTCACGCTGAGCAGGGATGATCTTCACTTTGATCTCTTTGGCGGAGTTTGACGGCATGTTGAGAGGTTTGTACTTCTTCTCCAGGGGGGGCATGTCTGAGGGGCCCGAGCTGAGGGACAATTTGAACATGAGTACCATCAGCAGCCAGCAGGGAGCAGCACAATGTTATTACATACAGGTCTGAGTGAGTCTCTGTGTGTGTGTCTGTGTGTGTACCTGGGTCTCTTCAGCACTGGCGGTTTGATGTTGTATTTGTCTCCTAGCTGAGGGGGGGGTTGGGACTTCTTTGGGGGACCAGGGTTGACGGTTTCCATCTCCAATCCTGTACATTAAGAGAAGCAGTGAATATTTTGAATGGAGAAAACTTTATGCGACAGAAGGTCATCAACATGTTCCTGTCATGGTTACCAATGGAGCGGATCTTGGCATGACTGGGAGCGTGAGCTTTGGGTTTCTCCTTCTTCTTCTCCTCCTCTGGGCACTTCACCTCCTTCACTTCCTTCACCTCCTTCACCTCCTTCACAGGAACCTTAGTCTCCTCCTTTTTCTTCTTCTTATCTGTAAAAACACACATTCACAGAGTGTTACACAAACTGAGAGACAATAAACACACAGGTACACAGCTCAGCTGTTATCAAGGTGCAGTTCTGTGTTTGTACCAGCGGGGGAGCTGCTGCTGGCACTCGACACACTCTGTGAGCGAATTGTCGCCATCCACCCGTCGACCAGCACGGCGGCCAACTTCCTCAGCTCTGAAACCAGAACATCATGAATGAACACTGAGACACATGAAACATGAATATAAAATCTTAAACATTAATCTCAGGTGAACAGTTAATCTGTTTATTTAAAGTTTCAGGTTAATCTCACCTTCAGTGTCGGCGCTCTTACTCAGCTGCTTCACCACTTTAGCCGTGTTATTCTGAAACAACACAACAACACAACATGTGTTAGTGCACACTCAGACATACATGTTCCTGCACACAGGAGCACAGAGGAAGGAGAAGGATGATGATAATGATGATGATGAAGATGAGGGTGGTGCTTGGTGAGCTGACTGTACCTGTTTGAGGTGGTCCACCTTGAGGGGCAGTTTCTGCAGCGTGAGCAGGATGAGTTGCAGCAGTGGGGTGTTGTTGGTGGTCTTTGAGTAGGTGAGCCACGAGTTCAACAGCCTGTAGCCTCCTACCCTGATGAACCTGCATAGAGGTGTTAATACAGATAGAGTTATTCGTGGATCAATGATTATGGGTAATATAACAGGTAAACATGTAAACACATTGAAGGGTCAGCTCACTGTTCTCTACTGAAAACTTTTCAATGTTTTGTCACATCAGGAACATTGCAAACATTTGGAGCACCTACCTGTTGAGAACGTCATGTGACTTGGTCTGCAGCAGGATGTTCAGGTACATACTCCTGCTGACCATCTTAGTGGAAGCTTTCATCAGACTGCAGAGGACAGAGCACATGTGGAATAGTCATGACATGAATGTAAATGTAGGCTAAAGATAACACATTGAACAGATCATGTGTCCTGGGGTCCTCACCTGAACACCTTTGGGACTCCCTCCAGGCTGCGCAGCTCTCCATCCTTCCCTAGCAGAGCCTCCACACCTTTCAGGATCTCTCTGGGGTCAACAGGTGCCCCTGCCATGCCTGAAACACACACCTGACATAATTAATACACTGTAACACACTGTTCATACTCTGTTACACACACTTGACTGACTGAAACACCTCTGAGGGATCGTTTCAGATGTTATTTCTGCTGTCATTGATATTAACCTTCTCTATGAGCGGACTGCTTGCCTGTCAGAGTGGAGCTCCACGTCAACCCCACCACCACACCTGTGGGAGGATTGAGGACTAACCCACAGAAACCATCATGACTCTGAAGGTCATCACAGAACCAGGACCAGACCAGACCACAATCACCACTGTCTGAATCATAGTCCTCTGTACATTATAGAGGTACACAAACCTGACACAAGCACACACACACACCTGCACAAGGATCCAGGATATGCTCACTGAGAGTTTGGACAGGAAGCTGTCAAACACACCAGGTAACACACCTGTAGAGCAATCTGACCTGTCCTGAACATCCTGTTCTCACAGGAGCAACAACAAACACCATGTAGTCCTGATGGACCAGGTCACAGCTGGACCCCAAGAGTCCAGATCAGACTCACTGCCTCCTGTGTGCACACACACAGACCAAGGTTGACCTGATACACCAAGTGAGTTCCATGGTTCAACCTGACACAGGATCAGGAAGGGCCCGGACCAGGGCCTGAGACTCACTGTGGGACTGAACCTAAATGTGTGTGCGTGTTCCTGATCAGACCACACAAGTCCCAGGCTGCAGCAGGGATCACAAACCACAGACTGAAGGTTTATAATCACCTGGCGGAATAATTCAGACTCTAACTTTAGACGGTCTGATCAATGAAGCTACATCATCAATACATCAAATCAGTCTGACAAACTAACGTGATGTTCATGGATCAGGGACAGAAAGAGAAGTTAGCCAAACACAGCACATCTCATACAGAGGTATCAGGTTACAGGTGATTGATCTCATTTTAATAATGTCTCTCAGTCTTATCGAACACGTATGAAACTTCAGACAGTGACACAGAGATACCAGTAAACACCAGTTTTCACAGTGATATGGAGTCTGATGGAGAGATGGATGGTACAAAGTATCAAAATAAAACTAATGTTTGACAGAAAGAAGCTGTGTGGAGAATGAAATGCTTGGAAACTGTAGAATCAGTCTATTACTCGTGTAGATATATAAAAGGAGTGACTGTTATCCAAGTATCTGAGTGCTGGACTACATGACATACATGACAGTCAGCTGCTGCGGCCTTAGGGCACAGGCTGTATACTGCCCCCTGCAGGTCACCCTTTGTTTACACACACACACACAGTGTGTACTGTTACACAAGACATACGTAACACATTAACACAGCTGTTACTGTAAAAACAACCTGGATGATAAACTAGGTTGACTCATCATTACCTACATTTCAGCTGAAGCTGAGTGACACTGATTGAGCTGCTCTGTATCTCTGTCACAGTCTAATCAAACACCAACACATGGTTCATAGGTACAGATCATATAAATAGACATGACTGCTGGGAGAAGCATGCACTTCCATGTTTATGAATTCATAATGAATCTCAGTGTCTGCAAGTCTGTTGGTATACAGACACACTCAGACCTCCTGAATCAGCTGATTGATAATGTGATGATGTGAGAATCAGTCTTACCGGGGTAATGACGTTTTATAAAGTCTCAGACCTCCTCAACACTGCAAATAACAAAACTCCTGTAAACATCACAGTAGTTACACATAAACAGTGTTAGACATGACCTGGTCCTGCTTCAGTGGGGAAACATTGTGTGTTATCACATACAAATAGATGTCACAATCAGAGAGCAAGTCCTCTACGTCGAGCATTATTCCCTGTAATTTTTATAAAGGTCATTTGTTCTGGCCATGTACGGCACAGTGATGAGTGAATAAGCCTTATAATCCGCCCTCGGTTATATAATGGCGGTGGAGCAGCCTATGAGCGGCCTGTGTGAGCTGACTATCAGGCCTGTCAGGGGGGGGGGCAGAGAGGGAGCCCGCCCCCTCCGTTAACCCCTTCACTCCCTGCGCACACCGCAATGGCTCCAACAGCACCGACCGTGAAACAACACGGACACACACAAACAAAGCCTTGGGACTTCATCGCTCTCTACTCGGCCGGTTCGCAAAATCTCCAAAATAAGGCTCCGCGAGGGCCCGGACCCGTCCAGGTGCGGGAAACAAACCACCACAGATCCGCCAGTCCCGACTGATTGAACCATCCTGCAATCTTTATCCGCAGATTGCCGAGAACATGGAGTCCCTGTGCTATAATTATCGACATTTCAACACACAGTGCTTCATCAAATATGTCCACAATCCTCAAACTAAAGCAATCTTTATGTGCAGATTGCGGTGGGTGTTGGTTCCGTGGAGCAGCCCCTAAAAGCGGATCTGAAGGCAAGAAGTCCGACTCCCTGAGCTTCTATCTAAGCCTGCGGCAATCTTTATCAGCAGATTGCTTATGGTTATTTTACAAATTAAGATTTACATTCATTAATATTAGGTTTTATTTATACACTTCGTCCATTCAGTCTCACACATAAAGAAACGGAGCCTCGTGCCTCCGTCCACTTTCCTGTGTGAGCTCATACTATAGCTGTCTATATTTACACTGTGCTACTCTATATTTAAACTAAGAGCTAAGCTAGCAAGCTAACAGCTAGCGTATTGTCTACCTACGACTGTTTTCATTTTGATTTATCTCCATTCAGTAAACTTCAAAATCAACTTACTATGGTTTCTACAGATCCTCAGCGCCTCGGGTCTAATGAGCTGTGCTTTTCAGGCACTTATACTTATTATTTAACTATTTCATATCGTAAACCATCAGGGTTTTACTTATAAAGACTTCTTATGGGTGGGGCTGTGAGAGCTAAAGGCTAGCCTTTCCTTCAGGAACAAACTGGAGGCAAAAATAGGCATAAAATGTCCATTACTTGAAGAAAAAATATGAATTTGAGCAGAGTTGTTCAAAGTCCTCGACGGTTCAGTCTTCGGCAAAGAAGATTCATACCTGAAAAACACACAAAAGAACACATATTTACTTTCAACTGGCTAGTTACCTCATCCTTCGTCCACACCAAAGTCCTTTGTTGTTTTTGTAAGTATTATTCAGTTTGATTTTCGCAGTTAATTCGGACAAATATAAGAAAATATCCCACTGTCTTTTTGACTTGACTTACCTCTGACCAAATCCAGGAATGAGCTCGGCGGGGAGGGACTTTGTATTTATACTGCGTGACGATTTTTGCGTCATTTCGAGCGTTTTTCCTCCCGTTTAGCCGAAAACAAAATGGCGTCTGTTCGACCTCTACTGCCCCACCAAAGTCATAATGGCGCAGCTCTCAGTTTGTAGCCCTGGCCGTGAATTACTCCCTGAATATCAATCCAAAATAACATAATTTAACACAAAAAAAGAAAATCAAGAATAAATCGTAAGTACCTTATCGAGTTACTCAACTTTAAGATGTTATTTGATATATAAAATGAGTTTGTAATATTTCTTCAAAATGGCGACTGGCGTTTGGGTCTGTCAATCTGTGGTGGTCACGTGAGCAATCATCAGCGTGACCAGGATCATCCACATTAACACAATAGCATCGTGATAAAGCAGGTGATAGATAGCACTGTGTAACTGTAGAATATAGTTTAAAGTGCAAACTTACTGATTTATTATGAGTAAATATGAGGTAAATGTATTATGCAAAAGTTACTACGTGATCTTTCAACTTTGACCCCTGACACCACTGACAGAAAAGATGGCTGCCTCCATGCAAGGCGCCGTGAAGGCTTTCTGCCGTCTATCGCCTTCAATTACTCTCCCATTCCGACAGTATCAGGTAAGATATTTACATGTCACATCGATACACTCTCGCTTAGAACATGTTAATGAGTATGAAGGTGATGATTGGTTACAGTCAGGAGAAAGTCCCGTGATCAGCCGGCTACCCTTAGCCAATAGCTTCGTTACCCTCAAGAAGTGCAATGAGGTTTAATCTGAGTTTACTAATATTACATAATTATAACTACTGTTAGCAGTTTGACATGGTAAAGCGAGCCATGTGTCTTGGTTAACGTTAATGTTATGTGAATAATCTTTCTGACAGCCGACATCAGCTTAAACAGTAACATTACATGGTTTATAAGATTATAACATTGATAATAGAGTCAGCTGTGAGGAGTCAGGTGCTCCATGTTCACAGGGGATTCAGATAGAGGTGCCTCCCATGAGCAATTTAAGTACAGTATCTCAAATTATTAGAATATTTTCCAAGCTCAATCAAAAAATGTATTAAATAAAGAAATTTTAAACTTCTGTAAAGTATGTTCACTCATACTCTCAGTACTTGGCTAGGCGTCCTTCACTATGATACAACCCTATAGTGTGTCAGGGAAGTGGATAGCTGGTAACTCTGTGAGATGCTATTTAAGCACAGGTTGCTTTGATAGCACGTTTTCTTGACAAGTATCCCACAGGGTTCAGGTCAGGTGAGCTGGTCAATCAAGTAGAGATGGGATTTATGGCTCTTTGAAGGGAACCGGATCATGAGGAGCCGTTCCTTTCGAAGAGCCGTTCAAAAGATTGACTCGTTCGCGACAACACATCTCTACAATCAAGCACAGTGATGTCATGGTTAGTAAACCATATGGTGTAGTTTTGGCGATGTGGGCAGGTGCTAAGTCCTGCTGGAAAAGGAAATCAGCAATTTCATAAAGCTTGTCAGCAGATGAAGCATGAAGTGCTTTAAAATCTCCTGGTAGACTTTGGACTTGATGAAACACACTGGACCAAAACCAGCAGATGACATGGTGCCCCATATCACAACAGATTGCAGAAACTTCCCACAGGACTTCGAACACCTTGGATTCTGTGCCTCTAGGACCTTTATTTTAGCTCTCCAAATATCTTAAATCAACTTTTCTTGACAATCATCTTTGAGCTGTAGGTCATAATTCTCAAATTAAAATTTGACTCTGCATGCAACAAGTCCAGAATATTAGATTTCCTCTTTCTTAAAATATTCAACTTTTACACAATACTCTACTGACAATACTGGTCTGACAAAGGTTTATGTGTGTAACCATGTGGCATGTGTGCTGTGATTAGATGACAGCATGGGAGGCAGGGATGAAGGTGTTCAGGATGTTGTGATGATGATGATGATGATGATGATGATGATGATGATGTTACTCAAGTGATCTTCTCCTGTCTTCAGACCTGTCTGCAGAGGTTACCTGTGAGGTTACCTGTGAGTGTACCTGTCAGACCAGGTGTGTGTCACCCTCCATGTCGGTTCTATAACACAGCGGACTCCGTGCAGGATGAAGGAGCGGCTCAGGCTACTGAGAACCTGTCCAGGTACAAAGACCGTCCCTGGGATTACCTGGACAGTGAAGGTGAGTCAAATAAAACACACACTCATTCAAATACACAATCATAGCTCACCTATAACCTAAGTTTCACCCTGTGCCCCCCCTACCAACCCCCACCCCAGAGTACACAGACAGGTATGGATCCACTCCAGTGTGGACCGGGTATAGGAGGAACCATAAAGGAGGGATTCCGCCGCAGAAGACCCGCAAGACCTGCATTGTAAAAGCTCTACCTTTTATACACTTGACATCCAATAACTCAATTTAAAAAAAAATAGAAGTTCCTATTGATTTTTTAAAGGCACATCACTTTGTTACCAGGAGACAGGAACACATGGCACACTGGACTGATGGAGGCAGACTGACCCAGTGTTCAAACATAAAACAAGAGAGAAAAGAACTCATCATCAGACATTCAAACATCTAAGACATCCTCAAGTAATATATGAAGACTGAAATTCAGACTAAGGGCTAATGTAATCCCAGAACCTGTCACGAGGAGAACCAAACCACCTACTTAAAATGTTTATCACCTAAGCCCACAGGTCCTGTATGCAATTTTCAGTTTTACTCTCCAGGTTAAATCCTCACTCAGCAGCTTGACTCTACAGAGTCCAATGGTGTGTTGGTGTCTGTGTGATGTACTGTGTGCAGACGAACAGAGTCAGTACACACGGAGGAGTTAGCAGTCTTGTAAAACTGTGAGGCTTTGTGTTTTTCTGGTGGCATTTCAGATTGAACACAATGTTATTATCAGCCTGATTGTACAGTTTGACATAATTTAGCTTCTTATCTACAAATATTTCAAAAAATGAATTTCCACCCCAAATTAAATCTTATAAGGTCATTGTGCCAAAGGAACACAGACACCATCCTGGAATACATCTCCATCAGTCCTTTAAGCTTTGGAGTGCTACTGTGTCCACTAAATGAGACTTCAGAGCAGTGCCCAGTCCTGTTCTTGAATCTAATTAATAAAAGACTCAGTCCATTGTACATCAGCTTTAAACTGTCTGAATATTAATATCTGAGACTCTGACTGATGATCACTCTGTTCATGTTTGTGCAGAGAGGAGAGAAGATCTGTGGGAACCCCTGCCCAATATGTCGGGATCCAAACATTATCGTCCATCACCAGGTGAGTTCACATGTCAGTCACACAAACACACGTCAGATAAACGCGTACGTTTTCAGAGTTTTTCAGATATTGGTTTAGCTCAGTTGTTAAGTCGTGTATCCCCACGCTAAGCTAACTCTCACTGTGTTCTGCAGAATGTGAAGCTGTTGCAGCAGTTCATCAGCCCACACACTGGACAGGTGTTTGATCCCACCAGAACAGGTGAGTCAGTGACATGATGTCATATGAGGGTCATGTGATCACAGTTACGTCATATGTTGAAATGGACAGCTCATGGTGTGTGTTTGTGTGTGTTACAGGTGTGTGTATGAAGCAACAGAAGAAGCTGAACCAGGCGGTCGGTGCAGCCAGAGATCATGGTAAACAAATAGGGAATTGCAAATCTAAGCTGCAGTTATTTTTGTTAATTTAGCTCAGACACAGTGAAGGCTCAGATTAAAAGGTCAGATTTACACTGCCACCTGCAGGCAGCAGATAAACACTGCAGCCTGATTTTAACCCTTTCTTTCATGAACTACTATAGTGAACCACATTTTAGAAGGTCATCTGAAAATAGCAGGACCGTCTTAAATTCAGCTCCACATATCTGTTCAGTGAGTGTACTGCTCATAACTAAAGCCAGCTGCCGCTCACTGTTACAGCCTCAGTAGGCTGAAAGATGGAGTGACATGGTGACCAGAGCAAAGTAGCACAAAGTTGGACAAGGCCACAAAACAACTGGTGACACATGGGGTCATATATTAGGCTCAATACGGTAATACTGAACACTGAAACCTTTTATATGTCATTGTTTTTACTCCTACGGTCATATTCTACATTTTCAGAAGATAACTCTACAGTGACCGACATGCAACGCTTACACATAGTTATCAGTTTATCTGATTCATCAAGAAATCATCCAAAAGGTCAAATATAACACCAGTTCTGTCATCTCTACACTGGATTCACATCAACTTCAGAATTCATTTTAAGATTCTTATTTTCACCTTCAAAGCCCTGCATGGACAGGCACCAGTCTATACTCTATGTTAAAGAGTTGTTACTGCCTTACACTCCAAGCAGAGGGGTATAATACGAGGCTGGATTTGCGGTTTTCGAGGTAACATCAGGGTTAACTCTGGATTTTCAGTGCTACGAAGGTGGATGCCGTCTCACCTGGGCAAAACACCATGGTTGCTCATGCTGAACTCCTAACCTGCTCCGGGGCCCACTGACCATCAGCTCGCTCGATTACGAAGCTCTGTGAGCTGATCGCGAGGGGAGGGGGGAGAGACGGGCAGGACACTTTGTCTACCTGTATGATTTTATATATAAAATACTGATGACCGTTATTGATTATCTTTCCTGACATCATACTTAAACAGATTAGGTTAGTCAGGTGAAGTTGTTTTACTGCATTAAATATAAAACTGCGCGTGCTTATCACTTTGAATCATGTTCTCATTTGTATTAGTCCTTTAACCACAGCGCTCAGTTTGACACCGTCAGGGCTGCAGCTGAAATATTATGTCTAAAAGTGTCACACACGACACAAGATTACATCAGAGAGAGATCACTGTCAGGGAATAAACAGAGTTGTTATAATCAGATATATCTGCACTAATGAAGGGAAATAAAGACGTCATTTGCGTATTCAAACAGTTTTTGTCTGATCTCTTTACTTCCCTCATGTTTCAATCACAGCTGTGTTGATCGTAGTCTGGATTATGCGTTTAACTTCTTCATATTTTTCTAATATCAGTGCAGTGTTTGAAAAATATGTGTCCGTGTCTGTGATTGGTCACGTGGCCTTCTCCGCCCCGTTCATGTGAACACGCTCAGGGTAACTCTGGATTGACTCGTCATGTTGATAACCAGCTTTGTGTGACAGTTTAGCGTGATCTCCTTTGTTAGGTTCAGTGAAGATGGATCAGGAGAAGATATCTGGGATATGTTCAACTTGCTTCGTAGTATACCCCTCAGGTCTCTTGAGGTCATCATATCAGAGTTTGTTGGTCATTCTGAACTCCAGGCTTAAGACCAGAGGAGACTGCTTTTACTTTTGTAGCTCCAACTCTTTGGAACTCTCTGCCACTAAGTCTAAGATCTGTGGACTCAGTTGACACTTTTAAAAACAACTCAAAACCCATTTCTATAGACTTGCATATTTAACCTGTTATATACTGTTACTTGCCTTGCCCAAGCTTGTGTTCTTTTTTTTTTGTCTTCATTTTGATTGTTCAGGTCGTGATTTGTGATGATTTTTCTTTGGAAAGGAATTTACAACCTCTGTCTTGAAAGGTGCTACACATATATAAATAAACTAAACTTGTATAACTCTAACCCCCCCTCCCTTCCTCTCAGGTTTACTCCCCTTTCAGATCCCTCACGTGGAGTTTGCAGGAGAAGACTACTCCAACTCCCATGATGCAGTGGGCTCCACCCCTTCTCCCCCCTTGCTGACCTCAGGTGACAGCTGGTACACCTGGTACGGTGACATAACACCTGACGAGAAGGAAGTGTCGAAGGTGAGGAAGCTGTACAGAGCGTACCTGAAGAGATGAAGAGGAGGAGTGATGAAGAGCTGATGATGGGTGTGACTTCATGCTGTCTGGTAGCTCTGCTGTACATATGATGATGAAGATGATGTGTGAATAAACAAACTGTTGATCAGCAGTTGATATTGTTTTATTGATTATTGGTTCAGCTTTAGTGTGGGTCCTCTCTCTGGGTTTATACACATAAGAACATCATACAGGTGAAACCTCCAGATGGAGAACCTGATTGAGTCCAGATCCAGGTTTTATTATTTAACAGAAAAAACATGCTGTCAGTCCTTATTAGGAGAGTCTGAACCAGAGACCAGGTGAGGGAATCAGGGGTTGACCTTGTTGACCATGGTCTCTCCCAGAGACTCCAGCACCTCCCTTTTGTAGTCGTCGAAGTCTCCGTCGATCTGGTTGATGCTGCGGTCCTCCACCACCCACAGCTGACACTGAGTCTCTGTGATGAGCCGAGCGTCGTGACTCACTATGATCACCGCTGGAAGACGGACGGGCAGAGAGAGGCAGACAGGGTGTTAGAGGGGAGGACATGTTTTACACAGATGGAACATTTAACCTAAACCTCAGATCATCTCTCTGCAGCTCAGCTTTTCAAACACTGATCAATAATTCAGATTTCACACTGACCGGTCATACAGCTCTGTGAAATGTCTCTCTGGGAGACAACACAACATTATTGACCTAACTTTTTCTTATTAATTCATCAACATAATCTGCAGCACGTCCTGTTGTTCCTCTCTTGTCCTCTGAGCTGGTTAAAGAACTATAAATCCTCACTAGAAGAGAGATTGATTGATAGTGATAATGAAATAATGACGAGACTGTCAGAGAGAGACATCAGCCCTGGTGTCACTGTGACCGACAACTGAGGTCAAACCCACAAATATCAAACAGGTGTGTAAACCCCTGAACACTGTTAATCAAACCGAGCTACAGCACAGATAGCGTTCAAGATCATCATCACACAGTTTAACACGTCATGTTCCGTTAAATAACTGAACTCACCTCCTTTGTACTCATTGATGGCCTCTGAAAGAGCGTCGATCGACTCTATGTCCAGATTGTTGGTGGGTTCATCCTGTAATAAAAACATCAGAATTGATTAACATTTATTAACAGATGTAATCTTTGGTGTATAAAGGCTTTTATCAGAGACCAGGTGTATCCCTACTAATCAGAATATGGTGAGATAATATAATTGATGTAATATTTTCCATCTGTTGTTTAAGGAAGTGAAAAGTTAATTTATTCTGTGCTCATTTCTCATAAACTAAAAGTTTCAAGCACTTTTCTTTTTGAGTTTTCATGATTAAGACAGCCTAACTATGTTAAAATACATATCTCAGAATATTAGAATATTTTACTTTGAGTAATTGCAAGTATGAACATAGTATGATGAGTATATTGACAGGTTCTCACCAAGATCAGAACATCCGGCTGGCGACAGGAGAGCTCAGCAAACACGCATCGAGCTTTCTGACCTCCTGAGAGAAACAAACATCACACAGAAACCATGAACCCCTCAGATCCTGGAGTCAGCTCTGTTAGCAGAGCTGCAGTCAGCATAGTTCTCAGAGCTGCAGAGGAACATCAGGCTGTTCCATTGTCACACTGAGGCTTTTTTCAAAACCGCCTACTATTACTAGCAGTACGTACTGATTTGGCCAAAATTCAGTATGAAGTAAGTAATATGTGAACAAGAGTAAAATCAGCAGTATGCCAAAACTCCCCGGATGTAGTAATGATTATTTCTTAGTATGCAGCGGACCAGTCTCCCTTGCACACTGTTTCCCACAATACACAGCACTCATTCCGCTTTTTCTTTCTTCTTCTTTTTTTACAGGGGGAACTTCATTTTTAGGTGTTGTGAAAAAATGATTAAATTCCATATGAACCACTTCCTAACTTTTTAAATCATAAGTGATGCTAAAGAAGCAGTTTCTCTATCAGCTTGTCACCAGATCCAACAGAACAGTCATACTACATACTACCTTCAAACGTATGTAGTATGCAGTACGTACTGCGTTCAGGTGTTCTGACCATTCAGGTGTTCTCACCTGACAGTTTGGAGATCTGAATGGTGTGGGCGTGGCTCTCCAGTCCAAACCTGCCAAGGCACTTCCTGCTGTCCTGATAGGGCAGGTTGAAGTTCCTCTGAAGGTACTCTGTGGCTGTCTCCTCCATGTTCAGCTGGTCCGCATACTGCTGGTTAAAGAAGCCCACTTTCTGCAGAAAAACACACACACACACACTGATCTTTCACCTGAGCTCAAACCAACATGTTTAATTTCATCAGACTGACTCTGCATTGTTTTATCTCTCAGTTCTTCTTTCACATTTCAAACACAGCTGTGTTGATGTTAATCTGAATTATGTGTTTAACTTCTTCATATTTTTTTAATACAAGTATGAAAATGATGATGATGTGCTGAAGGCAGACTGTCTGCGTCTGTAATTGGTGACATGTTGCTGACTCTGCCCCCGTTCATGTGAGCACACTCAAAGTAACTCTAGTTAGACTCATCATGTTGATAACCAACTTCGTGAGACGGCTAGTGTGCGACCTCCTTTGTTAGGTTCAGTGAAGTCGGATAAAGAAAATATATCTGGGGTATGTTGAACTTGCTTTGTAGTATAGACCTCAGGTAAGACCAGGTAAGCTGAGGTTTGTCAGATAAGACTGACACGAGTTGGAATTTCTTTGGTCAGTGCGGTACTCACCAGACGATGATTCTTCCTCATCTCTCCTTTAGACTGAAACACACACACACACAACAGTGAGCTCATTCTGTGTTTTCATGTTCATTTTAAATTATGAGGTGTGTATTCAGTTTTTAAAGTTTAAATCTGTCCACACTTACAGGGTTCAGTTTCCCTGTGAGCAGCAGCAGCAGCGTACTTTTCCCCACACCGTTAGGACCCACGATACAGACTGAAGGGGAACATCATGTTAATATTAATATTTTGAATAATAATATTAATATTTTGAATAATAATAATAATAATAATAATAATAATAATAATAATTATAATAATAATTATAATAATTATAATAATAATAATACAATATATCTGACTGACCAACAATACAGAGGAAGTAGAAATGATGACAAAATTATATGATAAAGCTTAATGCTAACATAATGCTAAGCTAACTCAGAGCTCATACTCACTCCTGGAGTCCATGTCAATTCCAAAGTCGACGTTTCTGAAGAGTGGTTTGACAGGGTCGTACCAAAAGTCCACACCTGAACAAGCGGACATCAGGTGTTTGTAAACACAATAAGAACATATTCAGGGACAGAACAGGCGGATGTGTACAGGTGTTCTTACAATGAAGGCCCAGGATGGGAGGGGACAGGGGAGGGGGGTTGGGGAAGGTGAATTTGACGGTGTACTCTTTGGGTCTCTTCAGCAGCTCGGTGGCCTCCTGACTCTCCTCCTCATGACCGGTTTTCTTCTTCCCCTTCTGCTGCTTCCTGGTCAGAGCCTCCTTTGTTTGCTTCTCCTGAGAGACAGACAATTACACTCATATTTAGTTTCAATAATAGATTCAGCTGCTGATACACAACCCACACCCTGACAGGGAGGGGGGAGGAGGGGTCAGGGTCTCACTCACAGCCTGTTTGGTGGACTTGCCCCCTGCCTTCAGCTCCTTCAGCTTCTTCTCCTGTTTGTCGTACTGTTTCTGTAACTCCTTCTGTTTTTGAACATACATCTTCTTAAACGTCACTGAGACCAACAAACAGAAGGACAAGAGCAGGGGGTTTAGTCTGAGGAAACAACAACAAGAAGCAAAAACAACAACAATCACACAAGAAAAATAACAACAATCACACAAAAAGACAACATAAAAAAACAACAATCACACAACATGATTCATACACCAGCAAAAACAAAAACAACCACACAAAACAACAATCACACAAAGACAACAAAAAACAGTTACATGACAAAAATCATACTGCAACAATAACACAAGAATACAACAATCATACAACAACAATCACACAACAAAAAAATATTAAAAACAATCACACAACATAAACAACAACAATCACACAAAGACAACAAAAAACAGTTACATGACAAAAATCATACTGCAACAATAACACAAGAATACAACAATCATACAACAACAATCACACAACAAAAAAATATTAAAAACAATCACACAACATAAACAACAACAATCACACTAAGACAACAGCAACCACACAACAACAATCAAACAACAATGACAACAGAGAAATCCTCACACAACAACAATCACACAACAAAATCAATAACAATCAAACAATCACACAACAACAACGATCACACACCACCCCTTCAGTGCTGAGCTGCTTTGGTTCCTTATTTCCCTCTGAGGGTTAACATAAAATACGACAGACAGGACAGCACCCAGTGTCACAGAGGGGTGTCCTCATTCACATTATCTACAGCGTGAATCTATCACCCACTAAGCACACCTCGTCTGACTGACAAACAAATGCACTTGTGAGGATGTGTTTCGGACTCACGGTAGTTCCCTCTGTAGTAGTAGAGCTTCTGGTAGTCTAAATGGACGATGTCTGTACAAACGTCGTCCAGGAAACTCTGGTCGTGAGAAACTATGAGCAGAGTTTTCTTCCAGCCCTGCAGGTAGCTGTTACGCACACACACACACATAGACAGGATTAAATACTTCATATAACTGTAACAGATTATTATTCACACATCAGCAGAATGACAGATTTCAGGTGGAGGCAGCTCTGACTGAACTGATCCTACAGTCAGCAGGTGGAGACCAAAAACAGAACTAAACTGTAAGACTTGAAGTGTGTTTATGACTTCTGCTGCATTAAAACCAAGCAGCAACCTCCAGTGTTAAAAAATGAAACCAAAACCTGCAGTTCCCTGAGTGTCCACCAGAGGCGGTCTCCAGCAGTGAGTCAGTCCCCATAGAGCTACATGTTAAAATGTCCAACTTTACAGCAGAAATAATATACATATAAACAATTACATGTTTACAGCTCATTTCTCTATTCATGACAACTGTACAGACTGAATTTACACAAAACTCATCTGTTTACATTAGATTAAGGACTAAAGGGAGGTAGAATTAGGGGCGTGGTCTCTTTGACTAACAGCTAGGTGGCGAGGCTATGACCTCAGCTCTACCTCTATGCCATTAATCAGTGCTATAATAAAGGACCCGCAATAAATGTGGTGTTTACTTGTTGAGCCAGATGACAGCGTTCAGGTCCAGGTGGTTGGTGGGCTCATCCAGCATCAGCAGAGTGGGCTCCATGAATAAAGCTCTGAAAGAGAGAGATAAGGTTAAAATCAGTCTCTAACTGGCTCATAGTGTGACAAGGTGATCCTATGTCTGCAGGTCTACCTGGCCAGAGAGACCCTCATCCTCCAGCCTCCAGAAAACCTCTTGGTGGGTCTGTTCTGCATCTCTGGTGTGAATGACAGACCAGCCAGGATCCTCCGAGCCTTAGGCTCTGCCGCTGCTGCCCCGATGGCCATCAGCTCCTCATACACCTGAGGGGGAGGAGCCACAGATAGGTAGGTGAAACACAGAGTACAGGTCACATAATCAGTTCAACTGGACTGTGAGTAACCATCACTGAAAACCAAATCAGTGAAACAAGAAGCATCTGTTTCTAGGCTGATCTTGTGGAAAAAGACAGCTTCCTCTGGTCAGTGTAAAATACAGCACCCTCTGGTGGTCACAGTGTAAAATACAGCTCTCCCTGGTGGTCAAAGTGTAATATACAGCTTCCCCTGGTGGTCACAGTGTAATAAACAGCTCCCCCTGGTGGTCACAGACACACACTGACCTTCTCCAGCCTCTCAGCCACGTTGTCCTCTCCTTTCTCCAGCCGAGCCTGCAACTGTCTCTCCTCCTCCAGCAGCTTCAGACGACGAGTGTCTGCCTTCAACACAGCCTGCACCGCGGGAGTGTCATCAGCCACCACCTCTACAGAGACAGAGGTACAGAGATGGAGAGCAGACAGGGGGGGACAGAGAGAGTTTAATACCAGTACAGCTACAGGTGCTGAAAAAAAAAATCGGACGACACGACAGCTCACTAAAAGTGAAGCCAAAATGTTTTGATGGGACATAGGATATTCAATTTCAAACAACAGAAAGAGGCGGAGACGTGTCGTCCATCTTTATTCAGTCATTGTTTCTATGAGGTGACTCACCTTGCTCACACAGCAGCACATCGATGTTTGGAGGGATACTCAGAGCTCTGTTGGCGATGTGTTTTAATAACGTGGTCTTTCCTTTACTGCAGAGTGATAATCAAACACATGACCTTCTGTTACCATCGTTACACACACATGAATATAATGTGAATGAATCCAGCAGAAGGAGGACTCCCAGTCTCTGTAATGAATAAATTAATCAAATAAATGTACCCGTTTGGGCCGACCAGACCGTATCTTCTTCCTGCGACGATCAGAAGGTCTGCATTGACGAAGAGCTCTTTACCATGAGCAGAAATACTGAACCTCTCCAGCTGCAGGAGAATAGATGTTTTAATAAACAGCTCCATCAAACCCAGATAAGTACAGGTTATAATAATCACATTAATAATAAAACAGCACCTTGATATCTGAGGCGTTCTCCAGCATGGCCTGTCTCGACGACATCTCAGCCTGAGAGATGGAGAAATCTCCCTCCATAGCGTTCTGAGCACGAACACTCGCCACCTGACGCTCGTACTCCATCTGATGTTACACACAGGGAAGAACACGCATCAACACTGAGTACGTAAACACTAGGGATGTACACAATTAATCGATTATCGATGCACACAGCGGAGATGCTCAGCTGGCGGCTGTGGCTGCGGCTGTGCTTCAGGTCTCCACGTGTGCTTTTTAAAGAGGACAAGACATTTCCCCACCTTTAGATACAAAGCCAACAGACTGGTGGGAATTGCTAGTACGCTATGTTTGCAGAGCAGCAACATCAGAGCCGTCTGGGCTTTTCTGCGGCTAGACTGATTATGACAAGGTTGCGCTCCCAGCTGACACCTGACCGAATACACGTTTATTTTTCTCAATAAGAACAACAGAAAACTGGACACTGTGAGTCTGAAGTACTTTTTGTTTGTATTATGAGCCTTCACGTTATAGACTATGTCCACAGAGAATTTTTTATGAGCCTGATCGTTTATTAACAGTGTTAAACATGTATCCGTATTCAATTCCGTCAGTTACATGCATTTTGTTGCTGTAGAAAATATAATTTAGGGGGAAAAACATATTTGGCATTGTTTTTGACATAAAAATAGTAATGTTGTTTTGTATTGATTAAAGGATAATTGATCTTTAACATTTCCAAAAATTGATCACGGAAAATACTTCCCTAGTAAACACTGAATCCTCCTTCTGTTAGAGCAGTCAGGAAAAAGTACTGAGTAATCATTCCACACAGTCAATACTTTATCATCATCCACATGAAACACAGGAATTAGAATTCTTCTGGTTCTGATAGTAGTGATAAGCTTTCAGTCCTTCAGCTTTAATCAATCATTGATAAATCTCGAACAATATAACATCAGATACTGGGGCTGTTAGCAGTAATGTGTTAATCACGATTGAGGTCAGAAATGAATGTAACTTTTTTTTTTTTTGAATCGAGGACATGAGAACACTGAAGTTAAGCTGTCTCTCTGCTTCCTGCTGTAGCCGTGCTGTAAAATAACGACTCCACTGAAACACTCCCAGATGGCTGAGCTGACAAGTCAAAGTCATCTTTGTGTCAAACAGAATTAAAATATTAAAAGAGTTTGAGCTACTATCTATGAACTAAGCACATAAGTGCCGCTTATTAGACTGATATCAGCAGGTAACCACATCACAAAAGGTGACAGAGCACTATTTCGGAGTGAGCGAATAACCATGGAGGATGAAACTAAATCAAAGACACAGAGAAACCAATCTGGAACTCCTGAAAAGTGTAAATGCTGTCACATTAACCAGGGGTCACTGGACGTCAGTGAGTCATCATATTATATCAGAATAACTGCACACCATGAACAGAAGGAGGCTGTTGGAGTGGTGCAGCCGCTGTTACAGCAGCATGTCCCTGAGTGGTACACTAAAGTTTGCTATCTGCTGACATGGCCGACCCCTTTACGTGGTCGGCCATGTCAGCAGATAGTCACAATAGCGCAGGAGGAAGCAGCATGGCTTTAGGAGTGGGAGTGGTTTTGTATGCCTGCTACTGTCTATACTCCTGTCTGTACGTCACCACAGGAGCCGATTCAAGCTGCTGGGCTGGATGATGACTAAAGTATATTACCGTTAAATCGTCACTGTAACCATTACTGTGTGAGCAGCTGCTGTCTCTGTCCATCTCTTTCTCTCTTCATCATCCTCCATCCCTCTTTTCAACCCCAACACGGTCTCAGCAGATGTGTGTCAAACATGAGTCTGGTTCTGCTCGAGGTTTCTGCCTGTTAAAGGAAGTTTCTACTGGCCACTGTAACTTGCTAAATGCTGCGAAGTGCTCTGCTCATGGTGGATTAAGATGAGATCAGACTGAGTCCTGTCTGTAAGATGGGACTGGATCGGTCCCATCACACTTTACTGGACTGGATCACATTTTACAGAGTACGGTCTAGACCTGCTCTGTTTGTCAGGTGTGTTCATATAACATTTGAGGTGAATCGGTGCTATATAAATAAATATTGATCGATATATAAATAGACATGGGAAACCTGTTGTTCATGGTATGGGACTTTAGAATATAATTCAGATGACACTCAGTGCTTACCATTTTTTTCTTCTTCTTCTTCTCCTTCTTACTGAGGTTAGCAAACGGGTCATCTTCCTGCTGCTTCGACTGCGCTGCTATTGTATCCTCAGCACTCTGACCACCACACACAGAGAGAACATATCATTATACACTGACTGTAAACTGACAGGCAGGGTTAACATTGAGATTTAAAAAGAAGAGGGTTGACAGAACACTCCTAATAAGAGGAGAAGAAGAGTGAACACACAGATCACACCTGGAGGCAAAGAGTTAAGAGGTCACTCTGAAAAAAGAGATGTTCACACTGATCCAGAATCCAGAGAAGAAGAGCAGGTGTGTGTGGAGGATCAACGTACCATCATCATTTCCCCTCCATCACTCTCCTCGTCCTCCTCCTCTTCCTCTTCCTCTTCCTCCTCTTCATCAGAGTATGTTTTCTCTGCAGGTTTTCCTCTCTGCATGGACAGGTAAGCACAGTGAAGTTACCTGTAAAAACTCATTACACAGAATAGTTAAAACACCTGAGCTCAGGTCTCACCTTCGGCTGCTCCTTCTTTGGCTTTGGCTTCTCAACTTCAGCCTGCACATCTGGAGACTGAAAACATTTCAATAAAAAGTTAAAACTCAGGTTTCAAAGTGACAAATCACTGAAATACTACATTTAAAAACTGTTTCTAAAAGACCCTGTGGATGTGTTTGAATCAGAGCTTAGACTCTGTGGACGTGTTTGAATCAGAGCTTAGACTCTGTGGATGTGTTTGAAACAGAGCTAAGACTCTGTGGATGTGTTTGAAACAGAGCTTAGACTGTCAGAGCTTAGACTCTGTGGACGTGTTTGAATCAGAGCTTAGACTCTGTGGACGTGTTTGAAACAGAGCTAAGACTCTGTGGATGTGTTTGAAACAGAGCTAAGACTCTGTGGACGTGTTTGAATCAGAGCTTAGACTCTGTGGATGTGTTTGAAACAGAGCTTAGACTGTGTGGATGTGTTTGAATCAGAGTTTAGACTGTCAGAGCTTAGACTGTGTGGATGTGTTTGAATCAGATCTTAGACTCTGTGGATGTGTTTGAATCAGAGCTTCGACTGTCAGAGCTTATACTCTGTGGATGTGTTTGAATCAGAGCTTAGACTGTGTGGATGTGTTTGAATCAGATCTTAGACTCTGTGGATGTGTTTGAATCAGAGCTTAGACTCTGTGGATGTGTTTGAATCAGATCTTAGACTCTGTGGATGTGTTTGAATCAGAGCTTAGACTGTGTGGATGTGTTTGAATCAGATCTTAGACTCTGTGGATGTGTTTGAATCAGAGCTTAGACTCTGTGGATGTGTTTGAATCAGATCTTAGACTCTGTGGATGTGTTTGAATCAGAGCTTAGACTCTGTGGACATGTTTGAGTCAGAGTTTATGTCCTTCTTCACCTTTGGCTTCTCAACTTCAGCCTGCACGTCTGGAGACTGAAAACATTTGAATAAAAAGTTAAACCCTCAGTTTCAAAGTGACAAATCACTGAAATACTACTTTTTGAATCAGTTTCTTAAAGACTCTGGACATGTTTGAATCAGAGCTTAGACTCTGTGGACATGTTTGAATCAGAGCTTAGACTCTGTGGAGGTGTTTGAGTCAGAGCTTAGACTCTGTGGATGTGTTTGAATCAGAGCTTAGACTCTGTGGAGGTGTTTGAATCAGAGCTTAGACTGTCAGAGCTTAGACTCTGTGGATGTGTTTGAATCAGAGCTTAGACTCTGCGGATGTGTTTGAAACAGAGCTTAGACTGTCAGAGTTTATACTCTGTGGATGTGTTTGAAACAGAGCTTAGACTGTCAGAGCTTAGACTCTGTGGATGTGTTTGAATCAGAGTTTATACTCTGTGGATGTGTTTGAAACAGAGCTTAGACTGTCAGAGCTTAGACTCTGTGGATGTGTTTGAATCAGAGCTTAGACTCTGTGGGTGTGTTTGAATCAGAGCTTAGACTCTGTGGATGTGTTTGAATCAGAGCTTAGACTCTGTGGGCATGTTGGGTCCGGCTTGTTGTGTTACACTGTCACCTGTATATGTGTTGAAACAGATGCTCAGTATTATCATGTTTAATATGTCCAGAGTCTGATCAGCTGATCTCAGGTGTAGATTTATTTCCTTACTCACCTTAGACTGAGTCTCTGTCTTTTTGTTCTGCTTTGTACTTTTCTCTTCTCCTTCATCCTCCTTCTCCAGCTCTTCTTCATCAGACACAACCTAACACACACACACACAGCCTGTTACAGAGGACACACATCGATGGAACTGTGGGGGCCCTGAGGATCAAAACACAACAACAGTACAGGACCTATTGACCTCCAGGGCCACCATAGCTCACTGGTTTGACATGTGAAATAAAAAGTGATCAGCCAGTGAGGACAGAGAAAGGGGGGCAGGAGGAAAGGTTAGAAAACACAGTGATAAAGCATGTTGATGGACTAATGAGAGGATGGAGCAGAGATGTGAGCATGCAGGAGACAGTCTGTTATTACGCTCATGGATTAATGAGGAGAAACAGAGACCACACTGTGGTTAGTTATCAACGAGAGTCAAACATGCAGAGGCACAGAGACACCCACCTTTACCTTCCTGGGCTTAGATTTATCTTTTTTCTTTCCTCTTACAACCTCCTGCACAGATACACACACACACACATACACAGATGTATCAGATTTATCAGTTGTATCATCCACATATTGATCCATCCCTGTTTTTATGGATCTGTTTAAACACTGTGAACCAAACTGAGCGCAGTGTGTCAGGCAGAGAGCTATTGATAACCTGGAAACACCGGTTCCTCACCCAGCTGATCAGACTGGATCAAAGTTATTACAATAAATGAAGTCCTGGAGAAAGGCTTCGCATGTTTAACCTGTCATACAGTTCAGACCTGTTCTATTATTAAAGCCATGTTTCCACTGTACAAACTCTCCCCAGAGACCAGGAACCTTTGGAGGACACTATCTACTCTGTGTGTTATTTGACTGTTCATAATTGTGTTGTATTCTTACCATCTTTTATTGCCTTGGTCACAATTTTAACTGTA